>NC_057794.1:281005092-281233578 GCF_018294505.1 Triticum aestivum | reverse complement strand
GGAGCTAGGGAGGTGGCTTACATGGTGGACCTGCTGAAGGCCCAAGACTAGAATACGGTGCGACACCCGGAGGTGTAAGCCGCCAGACGGCGACTTGCCAAAGAAGGCAAGGAGACTTAGATCCAGGATCGGTTACGAAGGATAACTAGGCCCAGACTCTTGTACGCCCAGGGCCTCGACCTGTGTATATAAATGCGAGTCCCTATGACAGGTAAACTTAGGTGACAATCAATCGATAGCTAGGTCAAGCGAATCTGCTCCCTTGTAATAGATACTCAATCAATACAACACAAGGCAGGACATTGGCTATTACCTCGATCATGAGGGGCCAAACCTGGGTAAATCTGCGTCTCTCTTCTCGCTCAACCCCGACAAGCTAATCACCGTTGCGATGGCTTCATGCTTAAGTCCTTTTGCAAGGACATCTGCCGTGACAAAACCACGACAATCGTTGTAGCACATTCGTGTAAGTATCCCTATATAGTATTGTTCCCAATGAAATGCAGGAGGAGAGTGTTAAATTCAAGTGTTTTTGTCGCACACAAGTTGTCACATGTCTTGTGTGAATTAATTGTTTTGACATGCGCAAGGATTATTATTAGCAAAAAAGGATGATTGAAAAGCAAAATAAATTAGCAAGTAGAGATTAAAGAACATGAAAGTGAAGTGCATAAGTTAACTATGGAGTGACTTCAATGCTATGGTTAGGCCAGCGGGAATTCTGGTCATGGTAAATATAAAACGTGCGAGTGCAACGACAACAGAGTCACTTATTTATGTGATTCCACTTCTTGTATTCTATGTTCGGTAGGCGAGTGATCCTTGAATAGCCAAACTCCTCCAATCGGGATTGTTTGTCTCTATTGTCATGCACTACAAAATAACACTTCCGCGATGATAATTGACAGCCCGTTAATAGTCTGTCATGTTTTGGGCCAAATTATGACCCATTTCAGATTCAGCCTGTCAATAGTATGCTATGTTTCGGGCCAAATTACGACTCATATCAGATTCGACCCGTTAATGGTCCACTTTGCTTTTGGGCCCATTGACCAGTTTGTATTTCGGCGTGTTAAAGGCCTGTTTAATAGTTCGGCCCAATATTTGTTTTAGCCTGTTGCTACTTGTGAGTTGCGTTGGAATTTCCCCGAAGAGGAGAGGAGATGCATTACAATAGAAATAAGTATTTCCCTTAGATAAGAACCAAGGTTATCAATCTAGTAGGAGAATCACACAAAGCCTCGTGAACAACACTTGCACACACAAAAGCAAATATTTGCACCCAACGCGAATAAGGGGGTTATCAATCCCCTCGGCGGTTACTTGCAAGGATTAAATCTTGTAGTCGTAGATAGATAAATTGCAAATATAAAAAAAATTATAGCAAGGCATTTTTGTGTTTTTATATATGATAAAATTAGACCCTGGGACCATAGTTTTCACTAGAGGCTTCTCTCTCGGACACATAGCATATGGTGGGTAAACAAATTACTGTTGGGTAATTGATAGAAAAGCGCATAGTTATAACGATATTCGAGGCAATGATTATGTATATAGGCATCATGTCCGAGACAAGTAGACTGACTCCTGCCTGCATCTATTACTACTCCACCCATCTACTACTACTACTCCACACATCGACCGCTATACAACATGCATCTAGGGTATTAAGTATAAAATAGAGTAACGCCTTAAGGAGGATGACATGATGTAGACAAAGTAAACCCAATCAATATAAATAAACCTCGTCGTTTTACCTTTAGTGGCAACAATACATATATGTGTCTTGTCCCTTTCTGTCACTGGGATAAGGCACCGCAAGATTGAACCCATCACATATCACCTCTCCCACTGAAGATAAATCAATCTAGTTGGCCAAACCAAACAGATAGATCAGGGAGAAATACAAAGTTGTAAAAATCATGCATAATGAAGTTCAGAGAAGACTCCATTAATATTCATAAATATTCAGATAAAAACCCACAATTATGATACGTCCCAAATGTATCTACTTTTCCAAACACTTTTGCTCTTGTGTAGGACTCTAATTTTCATGATTTGAATGGAACTAACCCGGACTGACGTTGTTTTCAGCAAAATTGTCATGGTGTTTTTTGTGTGCAAAAATAAAAGTTATCGGATTGGGCTAAAAATTGACGGAGAATATTTTCAGAATATATAAAAAATACTAGCAAAGAGAAGTACGAGGGGGGGACCTACTACTTCTTGAGCTTGTGTTGCTTTTTTCCATTGAAGAGGAAAGGGTGATGCAACAAAGTAGAGATAAGTATTTCCCTCAGTTTGAGAACTAAGGTATAAATACAATGGGAGGAACACACAAGTCACAATTGGTGCACCTACACAAACAAACAAATACTTGCACCCAACGCGATAAAGGGGTTGTCAATCCCTTTACGGTTACTTTCAAGGATGAGATCCGATAGAGATAGGTATAAAAGATAAGTAAAAGTGCAAAATAAAGTAAAGGTAAATAAATTGCAACAATGTATTTTTTGGTTTTTGGTTTTATAGATATGAAAAAAATTGACTCCGGAGCCATAGTTTTCACTAGAGGCTTCTCTCTTGAAAGAACACATACGGTGGGTAAACAAATTATTGTTGAAGAATTGATAGAAAAGCGAATAATTATGACTATATCTAAGGCAATGATCATGAATATAGGCATCATGTCCGTGAAAAGTAGACCGACTCCTGCCTGCATCCACTACTATTACTCCACACATCGACCGCTATCCAGCATGCATCTAGTGTATTAAGTTAACAAGAACGGAGTAATGCCTTAAGCAAGATGACATAATTTAGAGGGATAGATCCAATCAATATGAATAAACCCCATCTTTTTATCCTTAATGGCAACAATAAAAATATGTGTCATGTCCCCTTTTATCACTTGGAATAAGCACCGCAAGATTGAACCCATTACAAAGCGCCTCTCCCATGGCAAGAAAAATCAATCTAGTTGGCCAAACAAAATCAATAGATCAGAGAGAAATACAAAGCTATCTTAATCATGCATAAAAGAGTTCGGAGAAGGCTCAAATAATATTCATAGATTATCTGATCATAAACCCACAATACATCGGATCTTAACAAACGCACCAGAAAAGAAGATTATATCAAACAGATCTCCAAGAACATCGAAGAGAACATTGTAATGAAGATCAAAGAGAGAGAAGAATCCATCTAGCTACTAGCTATGGACCCGTAGGTCTGTGGTAAACTACTCACACATCATTGGAAGGGCACCAAGGTTTATGTAGAGGCCTTCTGCGATCGAATCCCATTTCGGTGGAGTACCGGAACAAGCCTCTAGATGGGATCTCACGAGGACAAAAACTTTCGGCGACGGAAAAGTATTTTTGGTGTGCCCCTAGTCTACGGGGAATATTTGGGTATTTATAGAAGAAGAATTCGGGTTGGAAGAGCCACATGGAGCCCACAAGCTTGTGGGGGCTTGTCATGGCCTCGTGGCCTCCTCCCGAACCTTCTAGGGTGTCTTGTTGTCCAAGAAAAATCGTCAAAAAGTTTCGTTCCATTTGGACTCCGTTTGGTATTGATTTTCTGTAGAAGGCAAAAACAAGGAAAAACAACAACTGGCACCGGGCACTAGGTTAATAGGTTAGTCCCTAAAAATGATATAAAATAGCAAAATAATGCATATAAAACACCCAAGATGGATAATATGATAGTATGGAACAATCAATAATTATAGATACGTTGGAGACGTATTATGGCCACCCTGGCGATAGAAGCCAGGGGGCGCGCCCACCCCCAGGGTGAGCCTACTAGGCTTGTGGGCCCCCGACAGCTCCGGCAACCCTAACTCCAACTCCATAAGTACCTATTCGTCCAGAATTTTTTAGAGAGAATGAATCATCTCATTTTACGATACGTAGCCATTGTGGCCTCCTGTTCTTCATCGGGAGGGCTGATCTGGAGTCCGTTCGGGGCTCCGGAGAGGGGAGCTCGACGTTGTCATCATAATCAACCATCCTCCATCACCAATTTCATGATGCTCACCACCGGGAGTGAGTAATTCCATCATAGGCTTGTTGGACGGTGATGGGTTAGATGAGATTTGTCATGTATTCGAGTCAATTTTGTTAGGGCTTGATCCCTAGTATCCACTATGTTCTAAGATTGATGTTGCTATGACTTTGCTATGCTTAATGTTTGTCACTAGGGACCGAGTGTCATGATTTCAGATCTGAACCCTTTATGTTTTCATGAATATATTTGACTTCTTGATCCTATCTTGCAAGTTGTATGCACCTATTACATGTTACGATCCGCATACCCCAAGGTGACAATAATTGGGATTCTTTCCGGTGATTATTGTCATTTGAGGAGTTCAAGTATTCACTATGTGCTAATGCTTGTTCCAGTTCTCTATTAAAAGGAGGCCTTAATATCCCTTAGATTTCCTTATGGACCCCACTACCATGGGAGGATAGGTCAAAAGATGTCATGCAAGTTCTTATTATAAGCATGTATGACTATATATGAAATTCATGCCTACATTACATTGATGAATTATAGTTATTGCATATTGCTCTAGGTCGTGATTGTTACATGATGAATGTCATGCAACATAATTATCCATCACTGATCAATGCCTACGATTCTCACATATTGATCTTTGCTAAGTTACTTCCGTTGTTGCTACTATTACAATCACTATAAAACTACTATTGTTATTGTTACTATTGCTATTTTTACCACTTCCATCAAACTGTCATACTACTGTGCTATTCTTCACTTTGCTAAAGATATTTAGTTCTCCAGGTGTGGTTGAATTGACAACTCACCTGCTACTACTTGCGAATATTCTTTGGCTCCCCTTGTGTCGAATCAATAAATTTGGGTTGAATACTCTCCCCTCGAAAACTGTTCCAATCCCCTATACTTGTGGGTTATCAAGACCTTTTTCTGGCGCTGTTGCCGGGGAGCACAACTCTATTTGCTGAGTCACTTGGGATTTATATCTTTTGATCACTATGAAGAAGCTGAAAGATACTAGAACCAAGATTATACCCTCTAGGACGAGGGGAGGTAAGGAACAACCATCTAGCTTTGCACTTGATTCACCTTCTGTTTTGAGTAATTTTGCGACACCGCCACCTGCTATTACTTCTAATATGTTGCAAGTAATACGAATGATGTTAGTTTCCTCTAAATAATTTTGATGATGCTAGTACTCTGCTTAATGAAACTATGCCACTAGGTGAATTCCTTGACAAACAACTTGCTAAAGCTAAAGAAATTCAAAATGTTGAAACAGATAAAATTTATGATCCACCTATTAGACCCATCTCTCCTAGAATTGAAATGCCTAAGGTACCCGAGGGATATGTTATGGATGGGGAGATACCTAGAGAAATTCTTGGTTGTAATGATAGAGATGATGTTAAGTGATTACTGAGTAAGTTGAAAGCAAAATCTATGATGAAGAAAATGAAATATGATCCTAAGTTTGCTACTTCACCTATTTTTGTTAGTAATAAGGATTATGAATTTCCTGTCGATCCTGAGTTAATCACCTTGGTTGAATCTGATCCTTTTCATGGTTATGAAACTGAAATTGTTGTGGCACATCTTACTAAACTAAATGATATAGCCACCCTAATTTCTCATGAGGAAAAATTCGCTATTACTATATCCTTAAGTTATTTCCTTTCTCATTAAAGGGTGATGCTAAGAAATGGTTTAATACTCTTGCTCCTGGTTCTGTGCGTAGTCCCCAAGATATGATATATTAGTTCTCTGAAAAATATTTCCCTGCTCATAAGAAACAAGCTCCCTTATAGGAAATATTTAACTTTGTGCAAATTGAAGAAGAGAATCTCCCTCAAGCTTGGGGGAGGCTTCGCCAATTACTTAATGCTTTGCCTGGTCATCCTCTTAAGAAAAATGAAATACTTGATATCTTTTATAATGGAGTATGCGATGCTTCTAGGGACTACCTAGATAGTTGTGCTGGTTGTGTTTTCATGGAAAGAACTATTGAGTAGGATGAAGAACTATTGAATAATATATTGAGGACATAGTCAAATTTTTTTATTACATAGTCAGAAATAATATATTAAGGAATGATAAGGATTGGACACTTCCTGAACCACCACCTAAGCCAACTGCAAAGAAGAGAGGTATTCTATTCCTCAGTCCTGAAGATATGTGGGAGGCATAGAAATCTATGAAAGAGAAGGGTGCTAAATCCGAAGATGTTAAGAGTTTAACACCTATTTAAGAAATACATGGGCTCGATACTCTGACACAGGTAGTGGAGGTAAATCCTATTATAAGATTTGATGAACGTGATATTCCTTATAATAAATCCGCTAGCCAATGCATGGATGAATTTGGTAACTACGTTGTTAAGCAATAACATTTTAATATGCATGTTAAGAAGCAATTGAAAAGAAATGCTTTCATGATTGAGCGGTTGAGTGACTTGATGTTTGGGATTTCTAATTATGTTAAGGGTTTAAGTAAGCGTTCATTCATGGTTCATACTCACCCAGAACAAGTTGCTAAGTCTCAAAATGATTTGCTTAATGAGATGAATAATGCTATGAATGATCATGTTGTTAGAGTTATGACTAGAGGTGGTAGAATGACTCAGGATCCACTATATCCTGAAGGTCACCCTATAAGAATTGAGCAAGATTCTCAGAGAATTAATAATGATGTGCATAGTTCATCTAAGAAGAAAAATAAAAAAAAGATAGAACTTAGCATGCTTCTGGTGAACCCGAGGCAGAAAAACTTCCTGAGAATAGTAGTCATGTTTCTATTCATGATGGCACAATCTGATAATGAACATCCATCTAATGATAATGATGTTCATGATGATGCCCAACCAGACAATGATAAAGAACCTGATAATGATGTAGAAATAGAACCTGTTGTTGATCTTGATAACCCACCTCCTAATAATAAATGATATGATAAGAGAGATTTCATTTCTAGATAACATGGTAGAGAAAGAGAACCCTGGGTTTGGAAACCTATTGTCGGTGTCAAAACCAGCGGATCTCGGGTAGGGGGTCCCGAACCGTGCATCTAGGGTCGATGGTAACAGGAGACATGGGACCCAATGTTTTACGCAGGTTCGGGCACTCTCTATGGACGTAATACCCTACGTCCTGCTTGATTGATCTTGATGAATATGAGTATTACAAGAGTTGATCTACCACGAGATCGTAATGGCTAAACCCTAGAGGTCTAGCTTGTATGGCTATGGTAATGTCCCTCCTCCGGACTATGTCCTACGGTTTATATAGACACCGGGAGGATCTAGGGTTACACAATGTCGGTTACAAAGAAAGGAAGCTACATATTTGGTCGCCAAGCCTGCCTTCCACGCCAAGGAGAGACCCATCCGGACATGGGTGCAGTCTTCGGTCTTCGTATCTTCACAGCCCATCAGTCCGGCCCATGGCTAACAGGCCGGACGCCCGAGGACCCCTTAGTCCAGGACTCCCTCAGTAGCCCCTGAACATGGCTTCAATGGCAACGTTTCTGGCACGTAGATCTGTCTTTTGCATTGCAAGGCGGGTTTTGATACGTCTCCGTTGTATCTACTTTTCCAAACACTTTTGCCCTTGTTTTGGACTCTAACTTGCATGATTTGAATGGAACTAACCCGGACTGACGCTGTTTTCAGCAGAATTGCCATGGTGTTATTTTTGTGCAGAAATAAAAGTTCTCGGAATGACCTGAAAATCAAGGGAGAATTATTTTGGAAAATATAAAAAATACTAGAAGAAGAATCCACGTCAGGGGGGCCTCCACCTGTCCATGAGGGTGGGGGGCGTGCCTACCCCCTGGGTGCGCCCCCTACCTCGTGGGCCCCATGATGCTCCACCAACCTCAACCTTGACTCCATTCATACACTTTCGGGGAGAAAAAAAATCAGAGAGAAGGATTCATCGCGTTTTACGATACGGAGCCACCGCCAAGCCCTAAACTCTCTCGGGAGGGCGGATCTGGAGTCCGTTCCGTGCTCCGGCGAGGGGAATCCGTCGCCATCGTAATCATCAACCTTCCTCCATCACCAATTTCATGATGCTCACCGCCGTGCGTGAGTAATTCCATCGTAGGCTTGCTGGACGGTGATGGGTTGGATGATATTTATCATGTAATCGAGTTTGTTAGGGTTTGATCCCTAGTATCCACTATGTTCTGATATTGATGTTGCTATGACTTTGCTATGCTTAATGTTTGTCACTAGGGCCCGAGTGCCATGATTTCAGATCTAAACCTATTATGTTTTCATCAATATATGAGAGTTCTTGATCCTATCTTGCAAGTCTATATTCACCTACTATGTGTCATGATCCGGCAACCCCGAAGTGACAATAGTCGGGACCACTCCCGGTGATGACCGTAGTTTGAGGAGTTCATGTATTCACTATGTGTTAGTGCTTTGGTCCGGTACTCTATTAAAAGGAGGCCTTAATATCCCTTAGTTTCCAATAGGACCCCGCTGCCACGGGAGGGTAGGACAAAAGATGTCATGCAAGTTCTTTCCATAAGAACGTATGACTATATTCGGAATACATGCCTACATTACATTGATGAACTGGAGCTAGTTCTGTGTCACCCTAGGTTATCTCTGTTACATGATCAATCGCATCCGGCATAATTCTCTATCGCCGATCCATTTCCTACGAGCTTTCCATATATTGTTCTTCGCTTATTTACTTTTCCGTTGCTATTGTTATCATCACTATAAAACACCAAAAATATTACTTTTGCTACCATTACCTTTTACCACCGTTACCACTACTATCATATTACTTTGCTACTAAATACCTTGCTGCAAATATTAAGTTTCCAGGTGTGGTTGAATTTACAACTCAGCTGCTAATACTTGAGAATATTCTTTGGCTCCCCTTGTGTCGAATCAATAAATTTGGGTTGAATACTCTACCCTCAAAAACTACTGCGATCCCCTATACTTGTGGGTTATCAAGACTATTTTCTGGCGTCATTGCCGGGGAGCATCGCTCTATTCTCTGAGTCACTTGGGATTTATATCTGCTTATCATTATGAAGAACTTGAAAGACCCAAGAACCAAGATTTATCCCTCAACTACGAGGGGAGGTAAGGAACTGCCATCTAGCTCCGCACTTGATTCACCTTCTGTTTTGAGTAAGCTTGTGACACCTAAACCTGCTTCTACTATTAATTCTGATATGTCACATGTTATTGATGATGCCACTTCTGCTATGCATGATACTTATGATGAAACTACTTCTATGCTTGATACTACTGTGCCACTTGGTGAATTTCTTGATCAACAACTTGCTAGGGCTAGAGAGAATGAAATTATTGAAACTGATAATATTGATGAAATTGATGATGAAGATTCTCCCCCTATATATGAATTCCCTGTTGTTCCTGAGGGTTATGTTATGGATGAAGAAACTGCTAGAGACTTTCTTGCTTACAATGATAGGAGTGATCTTAAGAAATTATTAGCTAAGCTGAAACAAAAAACTTTGAATGCTAGAATGAAATATGATCCTGCTTATGCTACTTCACCTGTCTTTGTTACTGATAAGGATTATGATTTCTCTGTTGATCCTGAGATAATTAGTTTAGTTGAATCTGATCCTTTCTATGGCTATGAATCTGAAACTGTTGTGGCACATCTTACTAAATTAAATGATATAGCCACCCTGTTCACTAATGATGAGAAAACTCGCTATTATTATATCTTTAAATTATTTCCGTTCTCATTAAAGGGTGATGCTAAGATATGGTTTAATTCTCTTGGTCCTGGTTGTGTGCGTAGTCCCCAGGATATGATTTATTACTTCTCTGCTAAATATTTCCCCGCTCATAAGAAACAAGCTCCTCTAAGGGAAATATATAATTTTGTGTAAATTGAAGAAGAGAGTCTCCCACAAGCTTGGGGGAGGTTTCTCCAATTACTTAAAGCTTTGCCTGATCATCCTCTCAAGAAAAATGAGATACTTGATATCTTTTATAATGGACTAACCTATGCTTCGAGAGATTATCTGGATAGTTGTGCTGGTTGTGTTTTCAGGGAAAGAACTGTTGATGAAGCTGAAATTCTATTGAATAATATGTTGACTAATGAAAATAATTGGACACTTCCTGATCCAATTCCTGAACCAACTCCTGAGCCAACTCCGAAGAAAAGGGGTATTCTATTTCTCAGTCCTGAAGATATGCAAGAGGCAAAGAAATCTATGAAAGAAAAATTAATTAAAGCTGAGGATGTTAAGAATTTACCTCCTATTGAAGAAGTACATGGTCTTAATTTACTGCCTGTTGAGGAAATACATGGTCTTGATAACTCGACACAGGTACTAAAGGTAAACTCTCTCTATAGATATGATAAAGCCGAAATCCCTCCTACTAAATTTGCTAGCCAATGCTTAGATGAGTTTGATAACTTTATGGTTAACCAAGAAGATTTTAATGCTTATGTTGGTAGACAATTGAAACATAATGCTTATATGATTGAACACTTGAGTGATTATATGGCTAATGTTAAAGATGAACTTAAACTTATTAGTAAACATGCTTCTATGGTTACCACTCAAGTAGAACAAGTACTTAAAGCTCAGAATGATTTGCTCAATGAATTAAATAGTAAGAAAAATGATAATGCTGTTAGAGTTATGACTAGAGGTGGTAAAATGACCCAGGAACCTTTGTATCCTGAGGGCCATCCTAAGAGAATTGAGGAAGATTCTTAGAGAAATAATATTGATGCACCTAGTCCTTCTAAGAGGAAGAAAAAGAAAAATGAAAGGACTTTTCATGCTTCTAGTGAACCTGTTGATGACACGCCTGAGAATCCCAATGATATTCCTATTTCTGATGCTGAAACACAATCTGGTAATGAGCATGAACCTAGTGATAATGTTAATAATGATGTTCATGTTGATGCTCAACCTAGTAATGACAATGAAGTAGAGATTGAACCTGCTGTTGATCTTGATAACCGACAATCAAAGAATCAACCTTATGATAAGAGAGACTTTGTTGCTAGGAAGCACGGTAAAGAAAGGGAACCATGGGTTCAGAAACCCATGCCTTTTCCTCCTAAACCATCCAAGAAAAAAGATGATGAGGATTTTGAGCGCTTTGCTGAAATGATTAGACCTATCTTCTTGCATATGCGTTTAACTGATATGCTTAAAATGAATCCTTATGCTACGTACATGAATGATATTGTTACTAATAAAAGAAAGACACCGGAAGCTGAAATTTCCACCATGCTTGCTAATTATACTTTTAGAGGTAAAACACCTAAGAAACTTGGAGATAACGGAGTACCAACCATACCCTGCTCCATTAAAAGAAACTATGTTAAAACTGCTTTATGTGATCTTGGAGCCGGTGTTAGTGTTATGCCTCTCTCTTTATATCGAAGACTTGAATTGAATAAGTTGACACCTACTGAAATATCTTTGCAAATGGCTGATAAATAAACTGATATACCTGTCGGTATTTGCGAGGATGTGCCTGTTGTGGTTGGAAACGTTACTATTTTAACGGACTTTGTTATTCTTGATATTCCCGAGGACGATAGTATGTCTATTATTCTTGGAAGACCATTTTTGAATACTGCAGGGGCTGTTATTGATTGGACCAAAGGCAATGTCACTTTTCATGTTAATGGTAATGAGCATACAGTACACTTTCTGAGGAAACAACCTCGAGTCCACGGTATCAATTCTATTGGAAAAATTTCAACTATTACTATTGGAGGTTTTGAATTTCCTCTTCCTACTATCAAGAAGAAATATGATATTCTTATTGTTGGGGACATGCATATCCCCGTTGAGGTAACATAGTGTTATTCGAAAATTCTCTGGTTCCATGTTATTCAGAAGGAGTTTGTTAACAAGACCTGATCAACCTTGTTAGTGGATTCCTTTTTACGAGCATGAGATTGATGAATTTAGAAAACACAACTCTCTATACTCTCTTTTTAGTTTCTGTTATTTATATTAAACAAAGCAAAAATAGTATTTTTCTGTCTGTTTTCTGAATTATCAATGCAATAAAAAATACCTCAAAAATAAAAGTTCTCCAAATGCCCTGAAATTTAAATATGATTTTTCTAGAATATTTGAGAATATCTGGCCCAGAGAACACAGCAGGGGGAGCAAGCACCTTGCCACGAGGGTCGAGGGCGCGCCCTACCCCCTGGGCGCGCCCCCTGCCTCGTGGGCCCACGGTGGTTCCCCTCCACTTATTCTAGCTACCACACACTCCTTCTTCCTCCCAAAAACATCACTAGCCAGCTCAAACCCGAGCCCAATCTCATCTTGCTGCCATTTTTCGATCTCCTTGCTCAAAGTTCCATTCACAAAACTGCTTTGGGGGATTGTTCTTTGGTATGTGACTCCTCCAATAGTTCAATTAGTTTTTGTTCTAGTGCTTTATTCATTGCAAATTTTTTCTGCTTAGGTGACCTTGTTCTTGAGCTTGCATGTCAAATTTATATGGTCAAAAGTAGTTTTAATGCATGATATACCCTCTAGGCACTTGTAGGAGTAGTTGCTATCAATTTTGTTGAGTTTGGTTCACTTTTATTTCGAAGTTACTAAAAAATTCTAAAATATTTCAGAGGAAGAAATATGTTTAGGAAAATGTACCAAGGTGGCCCTTCAAGGAAGCAATGACCCAGGCTCGCAATACGCGATGCCTACGATGAACCACCGAGGGAAGTTCAGGTGCGGGCTTGTGAATGGCCGTCAGAGGACTTTATGGATCGACCATGAATCAAGGAAGAATTTAACGTGTATGTGCATAATGCCGATCTTGAGAGCTTCGAGGCAGATAAGTGCCACCAATACCACTATCTCACTGATTCCTTTGTGAGAACATTTGAATTTTCATCATCACGCAATTCTCAAACTGTCCTATTTGATCTTTATGAAAATTCTTATGCTATGGACTTAGAGGATTTTAATACTACTTGCAAACTTCCACAATGGGGCAACACTAGTGAGCCTCGCCAATCTGAGTTTAGAGATTTTCTTGCTAGTATAACTGAGGGAGTCCGGGATTAGGGGGTCTCCGGACAGCCGGGCTATATCCTTTGGCCAAACTGTTGTACTATGAAGATACAAGATTGAAGACTTCGTCCCGTGTCCGGATGGGACTCTACTTGGCGTGGAAGGCAAGCTACGCAATACGGATATGTATATCTCCTCCTTTGTAACCGACCTTGTGTAACCCTAGCCCCCTCTGGTGTCTATATAAACCGGAGCGTTTTAGTCCATAGGACAACATACAATCATACCATAGGCTAGCTTCTAGGGTTTAGCCTCTCCGATCTCGTGGTAGATCAACTCTTGTACTATTCATATTATCAAGAATAATCAAGCAGGACGTAGGGTTTTACCTCCATCAAGAGGGCCTGAACTTGGGTAAAACATCGTGTCCCCTGCCTCCTGTTACCATCCGCCTTAGATGCACAGTTCGGGACCCCCTACCCGAGATCCGCCGGTTTTGACACCGACATTGGTGCTTTCATTGAGAGTTCCTCCGTGTCGTCGCCGTTAGGCTTGATGGCTCCTTCGATCATCGATAGCGATGCAGCCTAGGGTGAGACTTTTCTCCCCGGACAGATCTTTGTGTTCGGCGGCTTCGCACTGCGGGCCAACTCGCTTGGCCATTTGGAGCAGATCGAGAGTTACGTCCCTGGCCATCAGGTCAGGTTTGGAAGCTTAAACTACACGGCCGATATCCATGGAGACTTGATCTTCGACGGATTCGAGCCCCTGCCTAGTGCGCCACACAGCCACGATGAGCATGATTTAGCTCTGCATCGGACAGTGTCCAGGAGATCACGCCGGCAACCGCTCCGACCATCAATTCGGAGCCAGCTGCGCCATCCATGGACGGGTGGATAGACCCCGCCACGGAGGCCGCACTCTCATCGGCGATCGAGCCAAATATCGACCTTACCCTTCACGAGAGCCGTGATGCCACTCTGCCGGATCGTTCCCTGGCCATGGACTCTGAACCGCCCGCGCCCGTGCCTATCGAATCCGATTGGGCGCCGATCATGGAGTTTACCTCCGCGGATATCTTTCAGCACTCGCCCTTCGGTGACATACTGAACTCATTAAGGTCTCTCTCCTTGTCAGGAGAGTCCTGGCCGAGCTATGTCCGGCAGGATTGGGGTGCGGATGACGAAGAAATTCGCCACCCACCCACCACCCACTTAGTAGCCACTGTCGACGATTTGACCGACATGCTCGACCTCGACTCCGAAGACATCGACGGTATGGACGACGATGCAGGAGACGAACAGGAACCACTGCCCATAGGGCACTGGACGCCCACCTCATCATATGATGTATACATGGTGGACATACCCAAAGAAAACGACGACGAGGAACGGAAGGACGCGACGAAGGGTTGTTCCCTCGAGAAGCAGTCAAAGCGGCGGCGTAAGTGCCGCTCCAAATCCCGCCTCGGCAGAAACAGCGGTCACGTAGACCCAGCGATAGAGCAGGGTGAACCATCGCCCGACCAGGGCAACACAGAGAATCAAACCGAACAACCCAACTCCGTCAAAGGTAACAGTGCGGACGACATCACACCGGACAGGCGCCCGGAGCAACAGAACGCCCATCAAAGGCTTGTTGCCACTGCGAGGAGTCTGAAAAAGCAGAAGCAAAGGCTCAAGGCTGTGCAAGACACACTCAGAATCAGATGGAGTGAAGTACTCAACACTGCAGCGAAGTACGACGGTAATCGCCACACCAAGAGCTACCTGAAGCGAAAGTTGCTACCTGAATTCGACGAGGAGGCCTTAGATCCCCTGTAATTAGAAAATAAAATGACCATCCGGTCGGATAGACGACCTCGCGGCCAATATAGAGCGGCAAACAACGCCGCACATAAGCCAATACGCGATCCATGTGAGGGCTCGCATCAAAAGGACAGCGCAATCAGATCCATATACGGGCCACGCAAGCGCGCTCCAGTATGCAATACAGCACAACAAACATCTGAACACCATGGTACACCCAAATACAGGGTGCCGCACACCCCCTATGTTTCACTGATGAGGTGTTGGACCATGAATTTCTAGAGGGATTCAAACTCGTAAACATAGAGGCGTACAACGGAACAACAGACCCTGGGGTCTGGATTGAGGACTATATCCTCCACATCCACATGGCTCGAGGATACGATCTCCATGCCATCAAGTACTTACCCCTCAAGCTCAAAGGGCCAGCTCGGCACTGGCTTAAAAGCCTCCCCGAAAACTCCATTGGAAGCTGGGAAGAGCTCGACGACGCCTTTCGGGAAAATTTTCAAGGGATCTATGTCCGACCACTAGATGCAGACGATTTAAGTCATATAACTCAATAGCTCGGAGAGTCAGCCCGAAAGCTTTGGAACAGGTTCCTCACTAAGAAGAACCAAATAGTAGACTGCCCGGACGCTGAAGCCTTAGTAGCTTTCAAGCACAGTGTCCGAGACGAATGGCTCGCCAGACACCTCGGCCAAGAAAAGCCGAGAACAATGGCGGCATTAACAAGCCTCATGACCCGCTTTTCCGCGGGCGAGGACAGCTGGTTAGCCCGATTCCGCACCAGCGACCCAAGTACATCCAAAGTCAGGGACGGAAATGGGAAATCACGACGCAGCAAAAACAAGTGACGGAATAAAGAAGACAGCCCGAAGAGCACAACGGTAAACGCCGGATTCAGAAGCTCTCGGCCAGGTCAGCAAAAGCCGCCCTCCAAAGGCAACAGAGACAAACTGTCCAGCCTAAACAAGATTCTGGACCAAATATGTCAGATCCATAGTACCCCCGACAAACCTGCAAATCATACCCATAGAGAATGTTGGGTCTTTAAGCAGTCCGGCAAGCTCAACGCCGAACATAAGGGGCAGGATACACTAAGCGAAGACGAGGACGAGCCTCACAAGCAAAGCACTGGGGAACAGAAGAAATTCCCACCAGAAGTCAAAACAGTCAACGTGTTATACGTGATAAAGGGGAGAAACAAAGCGGCACTCCCAGAGACACATGCCCCACGGCCTATCACTGCGGAGTTCTGCCACTGGTCGTCCCAACCGATCACTTTTGACCATCGAGATTACTCAGCAAGTGTTCGGTGTGCAGGATGGACTGCCTTGGTATTAGACCCAATAATTGACGGATACCACTTCGCACGAGTCCTGATGGACGGCGGCAGCAGCCTAAACCTGATATATCATGACACAGTCCGCAAGATGGGGATAGACCCAGCAAAAATTAGCCATAGCAACACTACCTTTAAAGGAGTAACGCTAGGCCCAGAGGCCCATTGCATGGGCTCCCTGCTACTAGAGGTTATATTCGGCTTCCCCGATAACTTCCACAGCGAAAAATTAACCTTCCACATCGCTCTGTTCCAAAGCGGCTATCAAGCACTACTCGGACGCGAAGCTTTCGCTCGCTTTAACGCAATACCGCATTACGCATCCCTCGTGCTTAAGATGCCCGGTCCACACGGCATCATTACAGTAAATGGAAATACTGAGCGCTCCTTGCGCGCAGAAGACCATGCGGCTGCCTCGGCAGCCGCACACTAAACGGCCTCACTAACTAAAGCATCTAACAGGTCGTTAAGACCATGGACACGGTTGGATGAGTCCGGTGCGGTTATATGTAATTGATACAGGTTTGATGGCTATACCCCTATTACAATACAAGGGGCTCAACGCGCGCAAAAAAGTGGCAATCAGGCTCAACTTTACTCATTTTGAACTGTACACATTTTCTTTAGTACAACCTACCTTTCTGCACGACAACTTTTCAACTAAGTTCCTCTCTTTTACAGATGACCATCGTGCTACACCCGTCCAGGATACGGCACAATGGAGACACAGGCGCAGACGTGCAGCAGGGACCCGTTCCAAGGATTCTTTTTAGATTAAGACCCTGCGTAAACCTTTTTTACTGTCTCTTGTTGATACACATCCCCCGGATTCTCAGTACAATTGAGAAGGATGCTGACGTATTGGCATGTGGTCACGTTAGAATATTGCACGTACCTGGACACCAGGGGCTTATTACAAAGGGCACTGTTTAGGCCCGGTTTACACCATAAAGACCGAATACCTTAGGGAGTGTTCGGCATCGCGAGTTTGGCCTTATATGCATCAGCTCCGAATCATGTCTTTGGTCAAATGTTGGGTTTGCCCAGCTCCTGTGTTTTGCTGCCTTACGTTCCACTCTATCGGCTAAGGCGGCACTAGGAGAACTACTACGATTGTGCCATGGTTCATCCGGACGAGCACCTGAGTAGAGAAAGCTGAAAACTGACTGTCATGATATAGCGTGAGACTGGTCAACCACTCGATGACCTATGGGAATCTTCGGGATTCCTCCGCCTTAACGAAGGGCCGTTTCCCGGCCAGGCATATATGCACCCCAAATTCGGATGAGTGCGGAGCCACCAGGGGCTATATAGTAGCCCCACTGTCAAACTCCTCTGGCTAAGTGAAAGTGTTAAAGCATTATAGTCCGGTTGCCTAGTTCGCTGCGCTATCACCTCCTTAATGGACCAAGACGTTGGATCAAGTGTGAACATGCGTCTTCTGCGAACTCCCCCGCATTATATGCGTGGGGGCTGAAGCCGATGACTGCAATCTTTCAGGTTATATACATATATACATAAACGGCCGCACATGAGGCATCATAATACTTCAGGCAAAAGTATAAATACAGCCTTGATAAACTTAATAAAACATTGTTTTTACAATGGGAATACATGTCACTCAAACATAATATTCTTCGAGCACTGAGCCTTATCGAACGAGCGCCTTCAAGAACTTCTTCAAAATAGTGCTCGACAGCCACTCGGCCTATCGCCGAGTCTTGCGCCGCGACAGTGGTGGCATCCATCTCCGCCCAGTATGTTTTGACACAGGCAAGGGCCATCCGCGAGCCTTCTATGCATGCTGACCTCTTCATCGCATTAATGCGCAGCACCACACCAAGGAACTGCTGCACCAAACTAAAATAGTTGTTCGGCTTTGGCCTTTCCGGCCACAGATGATCCACAACAGACCTCATGGAGAGTCCGGACAATCTATTTAGCTCGGCCCATTCGGCAAGTCAATGGAAGCGGACGCTCTGGAACATTAAACTGTGACCAGAATAGCTTGTCCACTTCATGATATGTTTGATCTCGGAAGTATTCGGCCGCATCGACAGCACTCACCACCAAGTCCAGATATGCGTCCGCCGAACTCCACAGCTGGTCCAGAGGGGCATACTGAGGATCTCCAAACTTCCTCCACAGCATGAAGGGTTTCCCAGCCACGATATCCCCGGCTTGACGCAGCTCCTCCTTCTTCGCTCTCATCGCAGAGCGGGTGTCTTTGGTCACCATCGTGGCCTTTTCCAGGTCCGCCGCCTTCGCCCGGTTTTCCTCTTCAAGAAGCTGCCAACGGCCGGCGGCGTCTTTTAACTTTACAGCCATCTTGGCCATTTTCTCTTTGCTCTCGCAATGCGCGGCCTTTTCGGCTCTTAACTCTTCGGCCGCCTTCAAAGCGGCCGCATTACTACTCCTTGCTTGCTCCTTGGCTCGGGCAAGCTCCGCCCGAAGGGCCTCCACGCTGGAAAGCTCCATCAGCACTCACAACATATTAAAGATACTGGCATCATGCTGCTCTTATTATGTGACGATCACCACAAAAATCACTCACCCCGAGCCTCGTCAAGCCGCTTGTTGATAAGCACAATGTCGGCATCTGCCGCATCCAATTGCCGCTTTAGTCCGGCAAACCCATCAGTCCGGCTAGCTACCGGAACTTCAACCACCTGCACATAGAGGCGGTCTGGTTATTACCTAGGACTACGATCCTCTGTTTGCCGCCGTTCTCGACGACAACCAGAGTCTTAGGGGCTACTATCTACATAGGGCACACCTTCAAATGTGCGGTACTATAAAAAATGTACATCATTTCACATACCTCAAAACCCGTCAGTAGACTCATAAAGGCTTCAGGCAACCCGATCTCGGCGGATGAAATCCTTTCAACCACCGTACCCATCAACGCACGATGCTCTTCTGAGATAGTCGCTCGCTCTAGCAGATCCCTCAGTATGTCCGACCGCATACCAGATGGTGCCGGACTCTTTTGGTTGCTCTCTTCAAGAGCCGTATATTGGGGACGTGGGTGGCCATAGGATCATCTTCTGGCCTCACCGGATCCGGAGAGACCCTCCACGACGACACTTCAAGGTCGCTCGCTTCTTGAGCTGGGGAGTCCAGGGGAGGTGTTTTGCTCTCCATCATCTCCGGAAGAAGATCTCCCGAAGACGAGCTCTGCTAAGAAGGGCTAAGATCTGAACTGCAAGATAAACACTTCGGTTATTTTCCTCAGAAGTCAGGTAGGATATCTTCATTATTAAGTACTTTCTCGATTACTTACATCTCGTTAGAGGGCTGATCCCCGCGCGGACGTTGTGCGGCAAGAGCACCCTCCGAGGCAGAACCCTCTGGGGAGATTTCTTCTCCTGTTTGGAAACCTTGGTTTCTGGATCTTCAGAGGTAGTCCTCTTCCTTCACCAGGGCGAGAGAATGTCAGATTCTTCCCCTGGGTTGTCCGCCCTCACGGAGACGCTCATTCCCTCGGTTGGAATAGGTAGCGGTGGAGGCCCGCTTTCGCCCTCTTTATTCCCCCCTTCATCTTCCTTTGAGGGCACCAGGCAAGGTGCTGGCTCAAGCATCTTTTCCAGCACCGGATTGTCCAAGCCTTTAGGAAGGGGGGCCGAACACCGGATCACCTTCGCCTTTGTTATCCAGTCCTAGTCAAAGAGCGATTCTTCAGAATGATGTCATGATAAAGAAAAGGATGGTGTGTTCGGCCATGGGATTACTTACATGGGCCGCGATGCGGTTGCTGCTTAGGCCCACATCCTCGGTAGTGTCTGGACACTCTATTTGGGGTCTGAAGAATGATTTGTACATCTCCTGCGTCAGGCCGAGGAAATTCTGAATAGTGCACGGTCCTTCTGGGTTGAATTCCCACATGTAGAGGGGCCGGCGTTTGCAAGGCTGGACTCGATGAACCAGCATGACTTGCATTACCATAACCAGACTGAAATCTCCCTCGAAGAGTTCCCGGATGCGGGTCTGCAGTATGGGCACGTCCTTGGTTGGGACCCAGCTCAGCCCCCTGCTGATCCATGACATCAGTTGTGGTGGAGGGACCGAGCAGAAGGTGGGGGCGGCTACCCACTTGGCACTTTGGGGAGCTGTGACGTAAAACCACTCCCGTTGCCACAATCCGGACACCTCTGGACAGGAGCCCTTCGGCCATGGAGCACCAGAAATTTTGCTTATTAGAGCACCTCCGCACGCTGCGTACTGCCCCTCCACCATCTTCGGCTTCACGTCAAAGGTCTTGAGCCATAGGCCGAAGTGAGGGGTAATGCGGAGGAAGGCCTCACAAACGACAATAAATGACGAGATGTGAAGGAGGGAATCCGGGGCTAGGTCGTGAAAATCCAGCCCATAATAGAACATAGGACCCCTGACAAAGGGATCCAGAGCGAGGCCTAGTCCTCGAAGGAAGTGGGAGACGAACACAACGCTCTCATTGGGTTCTAGAGTAGGGATGACCTGCCCTCGGGCGGGCAGCCTATGCGAAATTTCGACGGTCAGGTATGTGGCCTCCCTCAACTTCTTGATATCCTCCTCCGTGACGGAGGAAGGCATCCACCGGCCTTGAAGGCTGGATCCGGACATGATTGAAGGTCCGAAGCACCTGACCTGGGCTTTGGGTGTTAGAACTCGAGGCGGGGGAAGGATTCGATTGAGCACGGGAAGGAAGAAGTAAAAGCCTTGTCCCTTTATAAAGAGGGTGAATATCAAGCGTCCTCCTCGTGGCCGTTTGGGACTTTCCTAAAATCTAGGAGTCCTAGGCACGGTTGGGTTACCCACGTCCATATTAATGAGAATCCTGTAATAAGGGGAACACGATCTCTGCTTTGACAAGACGTGTCAAGAAATCACCTCGCATTATGTGTGGGGCTGGTTAAGGAAAAACAGTTCGAATAATTACCGGGCCATGGCATGATGTTGTGCTGCCAAAACGTGTTAGCAGATTGGATTTGTGGAAATATTATTCTCTCTACGGTGGTATGTGGAACTTATTTTGCAGGGTCGGACACTATCTTGGTATTCAAATTCTTCCGTGGTGTATTCGGAGGAGGAACCCGCCTTGCAATGCCGAAGACAACACTGCGCGCCGGACTCATCATCATTGAAGCCTGGTTCAGGGGCTACTGAGGGAGTCCAGTATTAGGGGGTCTTCGGACAGCCGGACTATATCCTTTGGCCGGACTGTTGGACTATGAAGATACAAGATTGAAGACTTCGTCCCGTGTCCGGATGGGACTCTACTTGGCGTGGAAGGCAAGCTAGGCAATACGGATATGTATATCTCCTCCTTTGTAACCGACCTTGTGTAACCCTAGCCCCCTCCGGTGTCTGTATAAACCAGAGGGTTTTAGTCCATAGGACAACATACAATCATACCATAGGCTAGCTTCTAGGGTTTAGCCTCTCTGATCTCGTTGTAGACCAACTCTTGTACTATTCATATTATCAAGAATAATCAAGCAGGGCGTAGGGTTTTACCTCCATCAAGAGGGCCCGAACCTGGCTAAAACATCGTGTCCCCTGCCTCCTGTTACCATCCGCCTTAGACGCACAGTTTGGGACCCCTTACCCGAGATCCGTCGGTTTTGACACCGACAATAACTGTGGGGGAATCTAGAGATATAACACAAGCTACCATACGGAGCATTCATTTTCCTGCTATACATTATTTTGCTCTCTTCATAGGTAGGTGCATAAATGGTAAGGATGAAGCATGTCACATGTGTGTCCCTGACCTCAGTGTTCTCAGGAGTGCTGTATTAGGAGATAAACATTATAATTTGGGAGCCATTGTTGCATGTAGGTTGCATAATAATAGATTTAATGGAGATTTCATTGGTGGAATTTATGCAACCCGTCTAGCTAATTTTCTTGATATACCCATACGTGGGTATGATATTGAGTTGCCTCCTATTTATTTAGATTATGAGGCTATGGTTCGTCATCAGTTTGTTGAGATGAATGATCAGTTTCTCCAGTACCGACTAATCTTTGACAGACGACGCACCTATCACGTCGCTCTCCCTGCTCCTACTTTCTTTGACTTTCAGGCAAAAGGGAGGTATGTCATAACCAGGGAAGAGGCGAATGAGTATGAGAGGAGGACTGAGATACCTCGCCTCCACGCTGCAGCCCAAGATGCAATAGCCGCTGCATCCCGGTGCGACCCCAACTACAACTTTGGATATCCGCCAGGCCAGCCGTGGCCATAGACCAACTTAGGCCAAAAGCCTAAGCTTGGGGGAGTACATATTTCTCACCAACATTACATTCATGTCCACACACTCATTGCTAGTTGTCGGTGCTCATACTTTTTCATTGTATCATCCATGCTAGTTTATTTTCCTTTTTATGCTTTCTTCTTGTGTGTTTGATAAACCTTTAAAACATTAATTGTAGCTTTTTAGTTAGTTTACTTTTCATGCCTGTAGTAGTAATACTAAAAAGAAAACCCAAAAAATTTTCTCGTTCTAGTTTTGCTTGTTGGGAGCTTTCCCATGTAAATAGTTTTATTTCTTTCTTGTTCTTTGGGGGTCGAGAGGAGAAGACCATAATGAAAATGTTGAGTGGCTCTTATATGCATTATTGTTGATCTGACAAAAGAGCCCATGTTACCTTGTCTTCTCTCTTGAATTGAATGCTTGCAGATTCCAGCTTAGTCCAATGCACGTACACTATTATTGTTATCCACACTATTCAGTCGTGCAAGTGAAAGGAAATAATGATGATTATATGATGAACTTATTGAGATGAGAAAAGATGGTATGAACTCGACCTCTCTTGTTTTTGTAAATATGATTAGTTCATCGTTCACGATTCAGCATATTATGAATAAACATGTTTGCAATGACAATTAGAGATTATAGTTGCTTATGCCATACTTAATTAGCTAGGATCTTATAATGGTTTACCTTGCATGCCAACATGCTATTAAAATGATTGTGATGTGGTATGATAGGGTGGTATCCTCTTTTGAATGATTCGAGTGGCTTGACTTGGCACATGTTCATGCATGTAGTTGAACAAAGTCAACATAGCCTCTATGATATTTATGTTCATGGTGCATTATATCCTACTCATGCTTGCATTCGGTGTTGATTAATTTTAATGCATGTTCATGACTGTTGTCGCTTTCTAGCTGGTCGCTTCCCAGTCTTTCTCTAGCCTTCACCTGTACTAAGCGGGAATACTACTTGCGCATCCAATTCCATAAACCCCAAAGTTGTTCCATATGAGTCCACCATACCTACCTATATACGGTATCTACCTGGCGTTCCAAGTAAATTTGTATGTACCAAACTCTAAACCTGCAAATAAACATCCTGTTTTGTATACTCGAATAGCTCATGTATCAACTAGGGCTGTTTGTATCTTCCATGCTAGGCAGGTTATTCTCAAGAGGAGTGGAGTCCGCTCCTCACTCGCGAGAAAATGGCTGGTCACCGGGATGCCCAGTCCCATACTTTATGCAAATCAAATCAAAATAACTGCAAACAAAAATCCCCTGGGACTCTTGTTAGTTGGAGGCACTCGTTGTTTCGAGCAAGCCATGGATTGATGCTTGTTGGTGGAGGGGGAGTATAAACTTTATTGTTTGGGAACCGCCTATAATGTGTGTGGCATGGAAGATATCAAGATCTCTCGGTTGTTATGTTGATAATGAAAGTATGCCGCTCAAAATATTATTCATATCTATTTCAAAACCGAGCTCTGGCACCTCTACAAATCCCTACTTCCCTCTGCATAGGGATTATCTCTTTACTTTTATGTTGAGTCATCATCCTCTTATTAAAAAGCACCAGTTGGAGAGCACCGCTGTCATTTGCATCCATTACTGTTAGTTTACATTGAGTATGTCTTGACTGGATCTCTTTTACCATGAATTACGTTGTCTAGTCAGTCCTTGATCTTTAAAGGTGCTCTGCATTTATGTTTTGCGGTCTCAGAAAGGGCTAGCGAGATACCATCTTGTTATATCATATCATGATTATTTTGAGAAAGTGTTGTCATCCGAGATTTATTATTATTGCTCGCTAGTTGATTATACCATTGATATGAGCAAATATGAGACCTAAATGTTATTGTGAATATGGTTAGTTCATAATCTTTGCTGAAAACTTGAATGCTGGCTTTACATATTTACAACAACAAGAGCAAATAGAGTTTGTAAAAGTTTTTCTTTATCACTTTCAGTTTATCACCTGAATTACTTGAGGACAAGCAAAGGTTTAAGCTTGGGGGAGTTGATACGTCTCCGTCGTATCTACTTTTCCAAACACTTTTGCCCTTGTTTTGGACTCTTACTTGCATGATTTGAATGGAACTAACCTGGACTGACGCTGTTTTCAGCAGAATTGCCGTGGTATTATTTTTGTGCAGAAATAAAAGTTCTCAGAATGACCTGAAAATCAACAGAGAATTATTTTCGAATATATCAAAAATACTGGAAGAAGAATCCATGTCAGGGGGGCCTCCACCTGTCCACGAGGGTGGGGGGCGCACCCCATGCCTCGTGGGCCCTCTGACGCTCCACCGGCCTCAACCTCGACTCCTTATATTCACGTTCGGGGAGAAAAAAATTAGAGACAAGGATTCCCGCGTCTTAGGTTACGGAGCCGCCTCCAAGCCCTAAACTCTCTCGGGAGGGCTGATCTGGAGTCCGTTCGGGGCTCCGGAGAGGGGAATCTGTCGCCATCGTCGTCATCAACCTTCCTCCATCACCAATTTCATGATGCTCACCGCCGTGCGTGAGTAATTCCATGATAGGCTTGCTGGACGGTGATGGGTTGGATGAGATTTATCATGTAATTGAGTTAGTTTTGTTAGGGTTTGATCCCTAGTATCCACTATGTCCTGAGATTGATGTTGCTATGGCTTTGCTATGCTTAATGCTTGTCATTAGGGCCCGAGTGCCATGATTTCAGATCTGAACCTACTATGTTTTCATCAATATATGAGAGTTCTTGATCCTATCTTGCAAGTCTATAGTCACCTACTATGTGTTATGATCCGGCAACCCCGAAGTGACAATAGTCGGGACCACTCCCGGTGATGATCGTAGTTTGAGGAGTTCATGTATTCACTATGTGTTAATTCTTTGGTCTGGTACTCTATTAAAAGGAGGCCTTAATATCCCTTAGTTTCCAATAGGACCCCGCTGCCACGGGAGGGTAGGACAAAATATGTCATGCAAGTTCTTTCCATAAGCACGTATGGCTATATTCGGAATATATGCCTACATTACATTGATGATCTGGAGCTAGTTCTTTGTCACCCTAGGTTATGACTGTTACATGATCGATCGCATCCGGCATAATTCTCTATCACCAATCCATTGCCTATGAGCTTTCCATATATTGTTCTTCGCTTATTTACTTTTCTGTTGCTATTGTTATCATCACTATAAAACACCAAAAATATTACTTTTGCTACCGTTACCTTTTACCCCCGTTATCACTACTATCATATTACTTTGCTACTAAATACCTTGCTGCAGATATTAAGTTTCCAGGTGTGGTTGAATTGACAACTCAGCTGCTAATACTTGAGAATATTGTTTGGCTCCCCTTGTGTCGAATCAATAAATTTGGGTTGAATACTCTACCCTCGAAAACTGTTGCGATCCCCTATACTTGTGGGTTATCAGGTTCCTTCTTCCAAACACCTAGATAGTCTTCGGATGTATCGACGTGTCCGGACCTATAATACACACCACACACAACCGTAGAGAGAATATAATATTCCATGAGTCTAATCCGCTGACAACTTTTTTACAACATGATATCACGTCTGCCCGGTCACTATATCGAACCGTTTTGTCTGACATCCTGTGTTTTGAGATGCGATTTCCATTGGCACGTCTTGTCAAAGCGGAGATCGTGTCCCCTTATTGCGGGATCCTCATCAATATGGGCATGGGTAACCCAACCGTGCCGTTTATACAGCCCTTGAGAGTAGGCAAATTTCAAGGCGAGTGGGGAGGCGTTCAATATTCACTGCCTTTATAAGGTGATAAGAATCCCTTTTCTTCACCCACTCCTTCTCTCTTCCTCTGCCCTTCCACTCTTGAGCTCCAGCGCCCAAGTTCTCATCTGTTTCCCACTCGAGCAAGCACCCAACCATGTTCGGATCCGGAGGTCAAGGCAAGTGGATGGCCTCCTCCGTCAAGGAGGAGGACGTCGATGAGCTTCGGGCGTCCGGGTATCTGGCGAAGGGAATCGCCCACCGCCTTCCAGCCCAGGGACAAATCGTTCCCACGTCGAAGCCCAACGAGAGGGTAGTATTCATCCCTCATTTCTTCCGCGGGTTAGGGTTTCCACTCCACCCCTTTGTCCGTGGGTTGATGTTCTACTACGGGATAGACTTCCATGACCTATCCCCGAACTCCTTTCTCGATATCTCTGCGTTCATCATCGTGTGTGAAGCCTTCCTCCGCATCCAACCCTACTTCGGGCTGTGACTCAAAATCTTCAATGTGAAGCCGAAGGTCGTGGATGGCCAGCACACGGAGTGCGGAGGCGCCATGGTGAGCAAGCTAGCCAACGTCTCCTGGCCAAAAGGCACTTTCGTGGAGCCTGTCAATGAATGGCAGAAACAATGGTTCTACATTACAGAACCCCGTGATGCCACCTGGGCCGCAGTTGCCGAATTCAACTCTGGATCTCCCATGCGACTCACCTCCTGGGTTGAGAAGAGCCCAAACTGGTGTTCATCAGAAGAGCTGACAGTGCTGCAAATGCGCATTCAAAGCATGGTGGACAAGGATGTCAAACTTGTCGATGTAATCCAGGTAATGCTAGCTCGCCGAATTCTCCCCTGCCAAAGCCGAAGTCACTCTCTATGGGAGTTTAATCCGAAGAAGCACCAAACCCTAGAGATGCTCTTCGAAACAACCCATGAAGACGCCTGGAAGTTGCTCTTCAAGGGCAACGAGACACCGGCGGCCACAGCCTCGGACCGCGGGTACATCGCTAATCTTTACTGCATCATTCACTTGCTTGTTTCAAGGATGATATCTAAGCTTTATTATCATGGCTTCTTCAAGAGTGGATGGAGAAGGCGAAGCGGATCCAATGTTCGGCTCCGCTGCCTGAAGAACCATTCATCCCGTGTTTAGCGAAGATGCTGGTGCCGGCACCCTATAAGGCGTCAGAGAAGAAGGCCACAGGGAAGGCCAAGGGGGTCCGGAGTGGCCCCCGCCGCAAGGGCGCTTCGGACGCGGCGTCCAAAGACAAGACCCGCTCCTCCACCGCCGAAGACAATGACGATGAGGAGGAGGAGGAGAAAAACCCTCCCCCTAATGAGGGGAGGAAGAAGAGGGCGGCTTCCACAAATCTGGAGGCGGAGACGTCCAAGAAAGGGAAGAGCTCCTTTGCGGATAACTCCGCGTGGGACGTCGACAACAGTCCGGAGAGACGCCCCCGCACTAAGCCTTGGGCTGCATCGTAAGTGCTAAAACTCATATTCGCCCATAAACTAAGTCTTTCCTCTTCGTTGTATGATATAATTAGTTATGCTATTACAGTCCAGCCCACGACAGCTCCCATCAATCATCATCACGAGGTTCGCTGGACTCAAAGCCGATGGCCAGTGATTCACTGCAGGCCGCTCACTCCCCCAAGGCCAAGGACGATGCGGAGGTGCAGTCCCGAAGGAATGTTCCAAGCGGGGGAGAGGCTCAGGAGGTGCCAGAAGGAGAAACCCCTGTCGCCGGACACCATGGAGAATCAATCTCCATGGAGACTGGTGGGGAGGGCCGTATTCAGTTTGGCCCTCGGCCGGACTCAATTCTGGAGACCGATGCGGCTCCAGAATCCGCCATGCAACCTTCTTCGAAAGATGGGGGGATGCCTATTCTGCCGGTGACCCATGTCCAACCAGGGGCACCAGACAATCTGCTGGAAGCTCTGCGAGGCGCTTCCATTGTGGATGAGCACCGTGTCCTTATGGGCACAGTAATTGAAAGGGTTCAGTCCACCAAGAGCGGACTAACCAAAGCCTGCATCAGCCCGCTGATAGGTTTTGAGGTAAGCGACGCAAAAAAGAGAAAATCCCAATGTAGACAGTAGCCCCTGAGACACTTTCCGATGTTCGGAAAGAAAAAGGCAAATAGAGGATCAATCTCCTATTGCAGGAAACTAACAAAAAATTTCTGAAATGTAAACACATGCGTCGCTATTGGCTGCAGCCTCGCATACTGCTGAAGTCTCCGGACTGAAGTAGAAACTGGCGGAGGCCGAGGAGGAGCCGGGCCAGGTGAAGAGGCAGCTGCAGGAAAAACAAGGTAAGTAATAACCTGTTATGTATTCGAAAAAAGGTAAAATGATATCCAGTGACCGAAATGCCATGATGTGTACAGAGGCGACGACCGAGGTCGAGGCCCTGAAAAAGGCCCTAGCGGAAGCCGAAGTGTTGGGGATATGATTACTGGAGGTAAACCGGCTAGGAGTGGCTGGGTTAGCTCCATGAAGATAGAAGCCCATGAAGACGTGAAGATGGAGGCGCTTTACGAAGGCCCAAGGCCCAGGGGCGGGTTAAATCCTGTAGATGTAAACCAACTTTGTCAAGTAACTTGTATTGTAAGTTAGAGGAATAGAGACCGAGCCGGACACATCTATGATCCGACCTCGGGATTCTCTAAACCGGCGGGTGTCAACCTATGTATATAAAGGGATGACCCGGCCGCGGTTTAGGGAGAACAGACAACAACTCGAGAGCCAGGCAAAGCGGATTCGCTCCCTGGTCATCGAAACCCTAGCAATACCAATCACAACTATATGTAGGCTTTTACCTTCATCGAAGGGGCAGAACTAGTATAAAATCGATTGTGTCCCTTGTCCGGTTTAACCCCTTTAAGCTAACCCGTAGCGATGGCTCCACGACTAAGTCCTTTCCCGAGGACATCTGCCGTGACAAACCCACGACAGTTGGCGCTCACCGTGGGGCTATCACACGATGGTTTTGAGTTCTTGAAGGGCAGCTTTGATGGACTCAAGGGATACGCTGTGGGCCAGATGACGAAGAGTCGTCATGGCAAGCTCTACATCGACGACACAGGATGGGGTCCCGAGGCCGGTTCAATCGAATACGGGTATCGGGTCCCCTTTGGCGGGATCCACGTTTTCATCGGCAAGATTGGTGAACCGGGTCCTGAGCCAGGCACCTGCACCGACATCATCGAGACGGCTCAGCGTGCAAGCCCTTCCCTAGTTCAGCCCACAGCGAGGCATGTCTTCGTAGGTGTCATCCATGTGGCGGAATATGAGGATGGACCGGCGTCTGATGGAGAAACCGTCGTCTGTTCTAATGACGAGTCTTTAACCAGAGAGACCAAGTCGCTGTATCAGTTGCAGGACGGCCAGATTAGCGGAGGTTCTGAGGGCAATAGTATTCCGGACCCCCTCGATCTGCCAAGACGGGTCGCTATCTTCATGGCCGGTACACAACCAACGCATCACTTATCCACCGCCGCGACCATGCTTTCCGGTTCAGCAATAGCAACGCCAGCGGGAGCAGGGGGCTCAGGGCCGCCTCTGGCTCAGGTACTGTCTGACTTGTTCGACGCTTTGGCAACATTGATGGCAGCAGAAGTGGACGCCGCAGCCCGAGATCAGCATAATGCGGAGATCGCGAAGGTAAAGGATCAGATAGTTCAGGCTAAAGCAGACCTGGCAGCAGAGAACGCCAGGATGGCTACAGAACGGGCTAAGTTGGAAGCTCAGGCCTACCGGCTTAGGATGGATCCGAACGCCTCAGATGAGGTCATGAGAAGGAGATACCGGTCGCACCTCCCGCCGGGTTATGAGACAAGAAATCTCTTCAACACACGAGTAGCTGGAACCAGTAACCAGCCAGTGGTAAACCGGACGGAGGCACCGGGGACATGAGCGTCGGTTCAGCCACGAGCAATGGACCCGCCTCGTCAGAACAACGTTGTGCCACAGTATGTTCCGACACCCCCAGGGCACTACTCCAACCCGTTGGATAACATTGTGGCCACCGCTTCATGATTGGCAGCCCTCCCGGTGAACGATGAGTCACCTGTGGCGATTGAGACACGACGAGCCAGAGTGCTCCTTCAGACAGCTTTAAACCAGCAGCAAGCTTATTCGCATAGTCGCGAGAGGATTCATTCCACCCCCCGTTCGAGTCGAAGCTATAGCAGGCACGTGGAGGATGAACTGGCGGTGTCAAGCAGTGCACGTCATCGTAACTCGCCGCGAAGGCACAACCCGGCAGGTGGTGGTGCTAATGCGCAGGATGTGGTGGATCATGGTCGTGCACGTTGGGAAGCCGAGTTAGCAGCTCTGCATGCTGCTCTTTAGCATACTCCGGTTCGCCCTACCACTTCAGCGGAGCCCAGCGTGGTCTTTTCAACTCTTTAGGGGTACCGTGTCTTACCCTCGCTTTACGTAATATACGACTGCCCAAGGATTTCAAGGGACCTCAGAAAGTGCCCAATTACACCGTCGGTTTGCAACAAGAGGCATGGGTTGAAATTTATGAGATGGAAATGAAGATGTTAGATGTGGATGAAGCGGTGTGTGCTAAATACTTCACCATGACGTTGGAGGGGACAACTCGTACTTGGTTAAAGTGCTTGCCAGCTAACTCTGTCGGATCATGGGCCGAATTAAAGCACCGGTTTATCCAGAATTTTAAGGATACTTGTAAGCAGCCTATGTCAATTGTGGACCTGGCTGCTTGTGTTCAAGAGGATGGGGAGTCTACAACCCATTGGGTGAAGCGGGTCTCAGCTATTCTGCACTGGTCGGATCGCATCAATGCAGATACTGCAGTGTTAATGTTGGAGGGCAATTGCCATTTTCTGCCGCTCAAACAGAAGTTAGGAAGGCTCAAATGTCACTGCAATGATATGTCAATGCTTATGGCCACTTTGGTTAAATATGCCGATTCAGATAATACCAAAGACCCTGACTCAGAGGAGGACAAACCGGGGAAAGGAAAGAAGAGCGGCAACACCAAGGGACAACAGCATAACCCGACAGGTCATGGGAATAATGGTAAGCGCAAGACCGACAATAGTTTGGACTTTGTGGCTAACACCAATGCTCAGGATAACGGTCAGTGTCGTAAGGGCAAACAGCCCAGAGGGGCGGAGGATCAGGCCCCAATCTGGAGCGCCTATTAAATCAACCTTGTCCAAAGCATGGGTCAAAAGAGAAACCAGTGTCACACCTTTGGAAGGATTGTTATATCATGCGAGATATCAAGAACTCCAACATGTTTCAATACGACAATGGCCCTCCCGGCGGTTCAGGAGGTGGTTTTCATGGGCCGGGTTACGGAGGTGGTAGCTCCGGTTCAGGATTTCAAGGCAAACAAACCGGCCATAACAATCAAGGGAACCAGTGCAACCAGGGAGGTTATAAACCATCAGGGGAATCAGCAACAGTAGTCAGGTTATCAGAGCAATCCGAAGCAGTTGAATAGTGGGCAGTATCATGTCTTCACCACTAGCTTGTGCAAACATGATCAAAAGCTTCACAAGAGGGCTGTGAACTCTGTTGAACCGGCAGTACCTCAGTATCTGCGCTGGTCTGAGCAACCCATTTTGTGGAGTAGAGAGGATCACCCACCCTGGGTTGATAATCCAGGTCATCTGGCCTTAGTGGTGGCACCCCAGGTTGGGGGGGTATAAGTTCACCAAGGTGCTCATGGATGGGGGAACCAGTATCAATATTCTCTACTATGAGACCTTTCGCTGTATGGCATTGACAGATAAGAATCTTAAACCATCGTACACCATTTTCATGGTGTGGTGCCCGGTAAGTCTGCATATCCAGTGGGCAAGATAGCTCTAGAGCTAGCCTTTGGAGATGATCATGATTCAAGGTCAGTAACATTGACTTTGAGGTTGTGAAAATCAAGAGTCGATATCACGCCCTGTTTGGGCGACCGGCTTATGCCAAGTTCATGGCACGGCCGTGTTATGTTTACGTGCAGCTTAAAATGCCAGGTCATAAGGGGACAATCACAGTACATGGGAGCAGGAAGATTGCTCTGGAATGTGAGGAAGGTCATGCGGCTTACGCTGAGTCGGTTTGTGCCATGGAAGAGTTGAAGTTTTATAAGGACACGGTTGATCCTGCAGACATGACTTCCTTGAAAAAGCCAACTACGGAGCACGACCCGGCGTTGAAGTTTAAATCAGCCACATATACTAAGATGGTTGATTTTGTTCATGGCGATTCATCCAAGCAGTTCAGCATTAGCGCAAACTTGGATCCCAAATAGGAAAGCGCGCTCATCGAGTTCATCTGTGAGAACCGGGACATTTTTGCATGGAAGCCTTCTGACATGCCAGGTGTCCTGAGGGAACTCGCTGAGCACACACTTACACTAAAAAAACACACTTCCGTGATGATACATGTTTGTCACAGTAGGTCGCTTTTTTGTCATGCATGTACATCCATGACAAATTTATGACAGAATCAAGATAGTCATACCTGTGCTGTCGTAGAAGTGTTCCATGACATTACCAAAATTATCATCACGGAAGTGTCCACTTCCATGACGATAAATCGCGCGTCACAGAAGTGCTTTCGTCAAGGGTGACCGACACGTGGCATCCACCGTAACGGAACGCCGTTAAGCTATCGGGTCGGGTTTTGGATCCGATAACCCATTAACAGCCCCGACCAATGGGCATTTTCCATGTGTAAAATCATCATTGGCTAGAGGAAACACGTGTCGGCTCATCGTGGAGACAGATGTCAACCACTCATTGGATGGAAGGCACCTATGATTCGTCGACATGTGGCACGGCCCAACAGAGGCCCATTCCTGTGAAAAGGCCGGCCCGTTTGACTTGGTCAAAAGCTGGCGGGCCGGCCCATGGAAAGCCTATTAACGACCTGTTCGAATATAGCCCATTTACAGCGCGCTAACCCGAGGCCCGTTACGCCCTATCCGAATTAGGCCCAGTAGCGTCATCTGGGCCATCCAATATGATTCCAGCCCGTTTTCACTTCTGGCCCATGTATGGCCCATGACGTCTTTCAGCCCATATGAGGCCCTATGTAAGTCTTGGCCTACTAACGGCCCGTGGTGAAACTGGCCCGTAATGAACAGTGTATCACTTTACACCCATTAACGGCCCGTGATGAAATTGGCCCGTAATGAACAGTGTATCACTTTATACCATTAACGGCCCGTTATTCCGTTGGGCCGTTTCCAGCCCATGTTATCTTTCGGCCTTCTCAGAGCCCATTTATTCTTGGGCTCATTTCCAGCATTCGTTTACTTACGGCCCGTTACTATTATTTTCTGCTCGTGGGCCAAATTCGGCCCGTGGTTACAGTCGACCCATTTGTGGTCCATTAATACGTTGGGCTGATTTCATAGCGTCATCAAATACGGCCTATTAACGATGGCCCATTATGGTCGGCCCATGAACGGACGATTCCAACTCTAGCCCGTTTACGGCCATAATGCGGTCTGTTTGGCCCATGTTTGGCCAATCGATTATACGGCCCATATAAGGCCCATTGATAATACGGCCCACAGAAGGCCCATTGTTTCTATGGCCCGTAGAAGGCCCATTGTTTCTACGACCCATAGAAGGCCCACTGTTTCTACGGTCAGTAGGAGGCCCAGTGTCACTACAGTAAATATTAGCCCATGGTTATTGTGGCCTAGTTTTAAAAAATAGGTTATTGCAGCCACTAGCTAACCACGGAAAAAGAACTGCAATGACTACAAGCAAACAAATAAACAAGACAACAAGGAAATAAATAAGCAAGCAACTAACTCTAGGCTATCACGGCTATTACACATAATACATCCATTGGGCATCAAAGTTCGCCACCAGTGCAAATATAGGGAACAAAGCAGCATATCATATACACTGGTTGTCAAGGTTGGCGACCAGCGCAAATAAACGCCGCAACAAAACAAATCCAGAACTGAAACCACTTCAGAAGATCTCAAGAAACGATATCCTGGGTACCCATAATGCTGGCAAGATGCTTAGAAAGCTTATTAACTTTCTCTTGTTTGGTGCTTAAATCCTCCAGCACTTGCTGTTGCACCAGAAAATATGCATCTGAATTCTGCAGGGACTTCCTCAGTCCTTCAGCTTCCTGTCGCAGCACATCTGATCGATGTGTTTAAACTTGAAGTTGAGACTCAAGAAGACGAACTGATTCAGGCAGCGAGTTCGAAGAGCTTGTGCCAGCAGTAGTGGCCAGTAACTCGAACACTACATCAAGACAGGACTTTTGGGTTCCCTCACTGTCGTCAAGATAGTTTTTATCATCTTTCTTGGAGACCAACAGGGATGTCTCACTATCTTGAACCTTATCTGCATTACTTCCTTTACCATTGGATAACGCGGTACTGTTCTCCAATATTTTGTCCACATTCTAAAAGAGAAACAAGCAGACACATCACATGTTTACCATGTTGTATATGAAACTCATTTTGCTAAATGAGTTCAGTAGTAAAGTGGATAGGATAACAGCATGAAACAAACATATATCTATGTACCATGGTCACTTTATGGTCTATATCATTCTAGTTTTTGTTGCCAAATCAAGATAGAGACACAGTTCAAATAATATTTGTTCAAGACAAAGTAGAATAGACAAAATATAAGTGTGGGTAACTATAGAGCAATAACAACACTTGTAATGTGCATGACATGAGAACATAACTGTTTATTCAATTGAAACTGAAATCAACATAGAGCAGGTTACAACAGCAAACCAGTTAAAGAAACAGGTTTAAAACATACCTGTTGCACCATTGGAGTTTCAATTTCCATCCTTCAAATTTGAAAATAGTTGGTATGAGTAAATACAGTCATGCAAGAGCAAAGGCGTATGAACGATAGCTACATAACCTGACCCGAGAACAAATCTTCTTCTCATTTAAGTGTTGAGTTGGGATTCGGAGTGGTGGTCCTCGTGCTTTGGGCACTGCAGTTCCCTTACTACCTGCTCATGTTTGGGTGCTCTGTGGTGGATATGGTGCTGTGTCAACTGGAACTGGGTTACTATCTGCCGGGGTTGGGGTTAGAAGGGGTGTAGCTGGTTCTCTGTCCAACTGGGTAGGGGTACAATCTGCGAGAGTCTTGGTTATGTGTGGTGGATCTGGTCCTTGGGCAAGTACAACTGTGGTTCTATCTGCATCAACTGGTAGCACTATCTTTTCTGAAGACCGTGTTGTTACTCCCTTAGATACTGCCATCATGCTCTCCAATTCAAATGGCTGATAAACAAGAAAAGTAATTGAAAGTATAGACATTGTATGATAGACAGGTGCAATGGATAGTGGGGAATAAAAGAGGGCATGAAATAATTCATATTTATGTTGTCTAACCAAACAGGATAGCATGACACAATTTCACATATATGATGGCTAACTAAATAGCATAGCATGACACAATTTCACATTATGATGGCTAACTAAAAAAGATGGAAATACATAGTTCAAAATATGAGACTATGTAAACAGGTTGACATGACATAACTATATAATGTGTTTATTAAATAGGTTGGCATGCCATAATTCACATACATTCACGGATAGAATGCCATAATTCAAAATATGATGACTGTAAACACTAAACAGAATGAGATGATATAACTATATGATGTCTTTATTAAATGGGTTGCCATGCCATAATTCAGATAGATGATGTGTATGTACTATGTAAACATGATGGCATGATATAATTCAAATATATGATTTATATAGTAAGCAAGTAAGCAGATGGCAATCCATATATGATGTAAAAACTATGCAATGCAAGACAACATGCATGACATGGGTAATATAACCCTGCCAAGCTTGAGCATAGACCTCAGGGGGAAAATAGGACTGGTCATCAGTCTCTGAATCCTCCTTTGAGGAGCTCTCTGTAACCAGTAAGATGTCTGCTTTAGCAGGTAGCATTGTCTGCTCTGAATACCTTGTTTTCACTCCAGATACTTCCATCACCGCTTCAAATGGCTGATGCACAGGAAGAGTAGTTGAATATACAAACATTGTCGCCAAATGGAACACATAATACAAAAAATGATAGCATGATATAATTCACATACATGATGATTGGCTAAACAGCATGGCATTGCATAATTCACATATATAATGCCTTTGCAACAAGATAGCATTGTATAATTCACATATATAATGTCTTGCAACAAGATGTCAATGCATAATTCACATATATGGTAATTAGACACTGAACAGGTGGCATTCACACAAAGCATGTCTAAACTAATCAAATGACATAGCAATGCGAGACACCATATGCACGATATGAGCAACATAACCCTGCCAAGTTAGAGCATACCCCTCGGGGGGGGGATAGGACTGGCCATCTGTCTCTGAATCCTCCTCTAAGGAGCTATCCGTAACCAGTTGGATATGCGCTTCATCAGATAGCATAGTCTCCTCTGAAGACCTTGTTTTCACTACAGAATTTGCCATCACCCTGTAAAATGGCGGATGCACACGAAGAGCAATTGAATGTAATAACATTGTTGACAAATGTAATATGTAACAAAAAAAGGGATGGCCTGATATAATTTACATATAAGATGACTGGCTAAGCAGGATGGCATTGCAAGATTCACATATATGATGCCTGGCTAAACAAGATGGCGTTGCATAATTCACATAAATGATGAATAAACTAAACAGATGGCATTCACACAAAGGATGTCTAAACTAAGCAGATGACATATTTGATGTATAAAGTAAGCAATGCAAGACACCATATGCATGATATAACCAACATCAGCATGCCAAGTTAGAGCGAAGACCTCAGGGGGTAAATAGGAGTTGTCTTCTCCTTCTGAATCCCCCTCAGAACAGATATCTTCCTCTCGATTACAATCCAAAATGCGTGGAGGGGGGCTGCCTTTGCGCCTACCATGGAGCGACGTCTGCATGAAATTTTATTGCCACATGAGGCTCGTCTCTTTTGCTCTACATGTTCAGTTCCATTGTTTACAATAACTGTCATGCATAGGAATAAAACATAGTGAGATTATGTAAGGAGTGCATGCAGAAATCCAGAGTGATGGTAGCAACCTGTGGATAGACCCAAAACCAATAATAGCAGGCAGATAATAGCTTCAGTTAAAAAATACAGATAATGGCTTCTTTACTGTTTGTTTCCCACCCAACATGAAACTCATAGTAGACACCGGAGATTAACTAGATAGTAGATAGATACTATTGATGGCGGCCCCGATATGTACCCCACAGCCATTTAAAAACTCAAGTTTGACCATTAGTTTGGAGCTGACTCAGAGTCTAATCGGTGAACAAGACGATAAAGGAGCATGTAATATTAAGCGATGCATAACGTAAGCAGACACGAAAGAGTGCGATCTCTCTTGTGGACCCGTGTAGTCCTCGAGGTCATCTGCTCAGTTGATGATGGTAGTGCAGTTTTCATGGCTGCCAGCGGTGGGGAAGAAGATCTGAGGCGACGAAAGACAGTCTGGAGGCCGGATCCCTGCTGTGCTGGACCCTTCTGTCGTTGGAGCAGCTGAGCTGGGGTGGACGACGGCGCAGTAGGAGCGGGATAAACCACACAAGGTTTTCTTTGACAACTATCTGTAAGAGAAGTAATTCTGTAAGGGCTTGTTTGAATTGGAGGATTCAAACAATGCAGGGATAGGAAATAGACAGGAATAGGATAGGAATGCATGTGCAAAATAGAGAATTTAAAAACACAGGATTTCTACCAATCTGGGTGTTTGATTCACAACAATTGGAAGGTCACAGGATGCAAAGAAGCATGGTGAGATTAAGTCAAACCACAAGAAAATGTATGGTTATAATGCTATTATGCTACTATCTCTTAGTCTTGTGCTTCATGAATAGGAATTTGAAAAGGAGGACAAGTGAAAATTAAAATTCCTACGTTTTTTCTTTCAAGGAGACACTAAAGGAACAAATCTGTGTGCTTAGTGGACACTATATATAACATGTAGAGTAAAAAAGAGATGCAACAAGTGTACAACCTCTTTGGGGAAGCCATGTCGATCTCAGCGTGATTGGGTTGGTTGGTGAGGATGCTCCGGCTGACTTGGCTGTCGAAGGAGGGGAAGAAGATCTTAGGCGTCTGGAGATGGAGCCCGAGGTACTGCTCCGCTGTGATGGAGGGTTTCATCGTTGGAGCAGCTCCGGTGAGTTGTACGACGCCGAGGCTGAAGCAGGACAAGAGAGACAACGAACAACGTTAACCTGAGTGGAATTCTAATAGCATCTCCAATACATGATGTAAAATACATAACCACAAAGTGCTAGCTGTAAAATACATCAGCCACTCATCTCTGAACCTAACCGTCGAAACTGAATTTAACTGTCGAAACTGAACTTAATTGTCGAAACTGAACTTAACTGTCGAAATTGAATTTTGCTGTCGAAACTGAATTTTGCTGTCGAAACTGAACGCACTAGCAAGGTGAGGCTACACGTCGTCGACTGACTTTTTCATCTCTGGTCAGTCGATTTTGCTGCCGTTGGATACGAAATCAAGGGCCTGCGGTTCATCTTCAACCTCCACCCCTTGAGCCGGCCAAACAGCAGCCCCCCGCCGCCCGCGGTCGGCGGTGCGCCGCCCCGCCCGCCCTGAAAACACTCCCCACCGTCGGTCCGCTGCCGCCCCGGCCATCCCTCTAGGCCCCCCGCGCCGAGCTTTTTCTCCGACGATCCCCACGTCACTGCCCTGCCAACGCCCCGCCACCGCCGACGACCACCGCCCCCATCCTGAACCGTAAGATAGATAGTGGGGTACCTCTCCGGCGAGCCCCCCTCCCCGCTGTGGCTGGTTCTTCCTTCACCCCGATGGCATTGGAGTGAAGTGTAGCTAACTCGGAGCAGCATCGCAAGCAAGAGCAAGAGCGAGAGCAGCAGCGCGAGCAAGAGCAATAGCAAGAGCAGACCAGGCAGGGGACCGAGAGCAAGAGCAGAGCAGCAGCGCGAGCGAGAGCTAAAGCAGCAGCAAGTCCTACTGATGTGGACGTCGCCGCCGAGGGAGCGACACCGTGGAGGAAGTGGACGACGATGCCACCGTGGATGGAGCCGCGCCGTGTCGGCTCGGGACCGAGCGCCGGCAGCACCGTGAGATTGAATCAAGAAGAAAATGCGACGATTAGTGTACAACCTCTTTGGCGGCGCCGATTAGGCCGCAGCTTCATCCGAGGAAACGGTGATGATGATGTTCTTCCGGTGGTGCAGGTGAAGACGGCTGTGTGGGAATGGAGGTGGCGCGAAAGACGAGGGGAACGTCAGGGCAGCTCCTTGGAGGTGGAGGATGGGGTGGCTGAACCGGCGGGATGATGAGATCGACGCCGGATCCTCATCCGGTATGGTGGATGAGGGACGTCGAGGTGTTGCTGTGGACGACGTCGTCGGGGAAGAGGCTCCGGCTGGGTGGCGGACGGAGCAGGGTGTGGGGTTTCGTCGCGGGTTTTCGCGGCCTCGGCGTACGAATGGGTGGGCGGATGGGATGGCAGTGGGGAACCATGGCTTAGAGACGCGCTTGTCCGAAATGTGGGGTAAGTTACGAAAGTACCCCCACCGATTTGAGGCGGTTCTTTCGGTTCAGGGGTACCATGGGAATTTCATGTGTCGGGATTTCACAGGAGGTCGGAGTTTTTGCGCGCGTTGTAATTTCGGAATAGCAAGGCGCGGGTTGAGATGGAGGGAGTTGTCGGAGCACAACGAGACAAAGATATATCTTAAATATTTCGGGCTAACAAGGCGCGGGTTGAAATTTCCGGACAAGCCTAACGTGTACTGTTGAGGATATTACTGCTGGGCGTAAACCGACTTATCTGGGCCGGGTCAACTTCATCAGTAGTTCCAGAAGTGATAAAGCCCAAGAAGGCAGATGAGGGCCTAAGGCCCGTAGCCGGTTCAAGACTTGTAGCTGTAAACCAGAAGTTGTATGTAAGCTTGTATTGTAAGTTAGGAATAAGGAGAGACCAACCCGGATACGAATATCGACCGGTGTTGGGACTCTGTGAACCGATGGGTGTCACCCGTGTATATAAGGGGACGACCCGGCGGTGGTTTAAGGATAACAGACAACAACTCGAGAGATAGGCGAAGCTTATTTGCTCCCTAGTCATCGAAACCCCATCAATTCCATCACAACTAGACGTAGGCTTTTACCTTCATTGAAGGGGCCGAACTAGTATAAACTCTCTTGCGTCCCTGTGTCCGCTTTAACCCCTTCAAGCTAACCCGTCGCGATGGCTCCACGACTAAGTCCTTTCTCTAGGACATCTGCCGTGACAAAACCACGACAGTTGGCGCCCACCGTGGGGCTATCGCACGATGGTTTCCGGTTCTTGGAGGGCCGCTTTGAAGGACTCGAGGGCTACGCTATAGGTCGGATGACTAAGAGTCGTCGCGGCAAGCTCTACATCGACGACGCAGGCTGGGGCCCCGAGGCCGGCTCAATTGAGTACGGGTACCGGGTCCCCTTTGGTAGCATTCACGTTTTCATTGGCAAGATCGGTGAACCGGGCCCTGAGCCGGACATCTGCACCGACCTCGTCGAGACGGCTCAGCGTGCGCGATCCGCCCGGGTTAAACCGGCCATGAAGCATGCCCTCGTGGGAGTCATCCATGGAGGAAGTTATGAGGATAGATCGGAATCTCGCGGCGATACCGTCGTTTGTTCCAATGACGAGTCATCGACCGGAGAAACCGAATCTTTTTATCAGCTACAAGACGGCCGGATTGGGGGCTGTTCCGATGGCGACAGTATTTCGGACCTCTCTGATCTGCCCAACCGGGTTGGAATATTCATGGCTGGCACACAAGCAGCGCTTCATTGTTCGACCGCTGCGGCAACGACCTCCGGTTCAGCAGCGGCAATGGCTGCCGGGGCAGGAGGCCCTGTGCGCCCGCCGGCTCAAGTTCTATCAGAGCTATTTGATGCATTGGCTGTGCTTATGGCGGAGGCTAACCCGGCGGATCAGGGTGTTCACAACGCCGAGATTGCAAAAGTGTAGGAACAGATCACCCAGGCCAAGGCAGATCTGGCAGCCGAGGACACCAGGATGGCCACGGAGCGGGCCGCTTTAGACGCACAAGCCTACAGGCTCATGTTGGACCAGAGTGCGTCGCAGGAAGTCATGAGGAGGAAGTACCGATCCCGTTTACCTCTGGTTTTTGAGTCCAGAGACCTTTTCAACACTCCAGGAGTAGGAACCGGCAATCCGATGGAGGGAAACTGGGCTGAAGCTCCCGGGGCCGGCGCACCGGTTCAACCTCGACAGATGGACCCGCCTCATCAAAACACCGTTATACCTCAGGCTGCTTTAACACCTCCGGGTCACTACTCCAACCCAATGGACAATCTTGTTGCCGCTGCTGCATGGCTGAAGGCCATTCCAATTGAAGGTGACTCGCCGCATGCAGTAGAGACGCGACGGGTCAAGGAACTTCTAAGGACAGCTTTGGCCCAACAGGAAGCGTACTCGTACAGCCGCGACCGGATCCACTCGACCCCCCGTCCAAGCCGGAGCTATAGCAGACATATGGATGAACCAGCAGTGTCGAGTAATGAACAACGTGGAGCACCCCGTGACAACAACCCGGCGGGTGGTGCTAATAACGCTCAGGGAGTAGTGGACCGGGCCCGCGCGCGCAGGGAGGCCGAGTTAGCCACACAGCATCAGGCTCGGCAGCTCACGCCGGTTCATCCAACCACCTTGACTGAACCTGGTGTTACTTCTAGTTCTTTGGGGGTGCCTTGCCTTATCCCTGCTTTACGCAACGTGCGCCTGCCCAAGGATTTCAAGGGCCCGCACAAGGTACCAAATTACACGGTGGATCAACCTCCAGAAACATGGGTGGAGAGCTATGATATGGCCATGGAGATGCTTGATCTGGATGACGCGGCGTGTGCGAAATACTTCACCATGATGCTTGAAGGAACGACCCGTACTTGGTTAAAAAGCTTGCCGACTAATTCTATTAGTTCATGGGTCCAATTACGAGCCCGGTTTATCAGCAATTTCAAGGATACCTGTAAACAACCTATGTCGATAGTGGACTTAGCTGCATGCGTCCAGGAGGAAGGAGAATCAACGACTCATTGGGTGCGCCCGGTTTCACAAGTGTTGCACTCCTCAGACCGCATCAACACTGACACCGCAGTATTAACCCTAGAAGGCAACTGCCGGTTTGGGCCCCTGAAGCTGAAGTTGGGATGGATGAAGCGTCATTGCACCGACATGGGGACCCTCATGGCCGCTTTGGTGAAATATGCTGATTCTGATAGTACCAAGGATCCCGAATCTGATGATGACAAGACAGGGAAAGGGAAGAAGAACAGCAGCTCCAAAGGTCAGCAGCATCACTGGGCAGGCAATGGTGGTGGAGGCAAGCGTAAAGCGGATGGTAACATGGACTTTGTGGCTAATACCAACGCACAGGACAATGGCCAGCGACGCAAGGGTAGACCGAAAAATCGTAATGGAGCACCCAACCCTAACCTAAACCGCCTAAACTATCTGCTAAGCCAGCCCTGTCCAAGACATGGGACGAAGGAGGCGCCAGCAAACCACCTTTGGAAGGATTGCTTTATTATGCAGGAGTTCAAGAATTCTAATAATTTCCGGTATGATCACGAATCTGGCGGTGGCTCAGGATCCGGGCCGGGTTACGGTGGAGGACGTTCCGGTTCAGGATTCAATGGTAATCCGGGCGGACATAATGGTAAAAATAGTCAGAACAACCAGGGTGGTTACAACCAACAGCAGCAACAGTCAGGTTACCAGAGCAACCCAAAGCAGTTGAGTAATGGGCAGTACCATGTCTTGACCACTAGCTTGGACAAGCGAGACCGGAAGGTTCAGAGGCGGGCGGTCAACTCTGTTGAACCGGCCATACCCCGTTATCTACGTTGGTGTGAACAGCCAATCATATGGAGCAGAGAAGATCACCCTCCCCAGGTCAATAATCCGGGTCAGTTGGCTCTGGTGGTGGCGCCTCAGGTGGGAGGTTACAAGTTCACCAAGGTGCTCATGGATGGAGGGAGCAACATTAACATCCTGTACTATGAGACCTTCCATCGTATGGGACTAACGGATAAGAATCTCAAACCATCTAATACAGTATTCCACGGTGTAGTGCCTGGCAGATCAGCATATCCCGTTGGTAAGATAGCTCTGGAAGTGGTCTTTGGGGATGATCATGAATCCAGGTTGGAGACATTGACGTTTGAAGTGGTGAAAATCCAAAGTCCATATCATGCCCTATTTGGGCGACCGGCCTACGCCAAGTTTATGGCTCGGCCCTATTATGTGTATTTGCAGCTCAAGATGCCGGGTCACAAGGGGACAATAACAGTTCACGGAAGCCACAAAATCGCTTTGGAGTGCGAGGAAGGAGATGCGGCCTATGCAGAGTCGGTCTGTGCCACCGAGGAGTTGAAGTATTATAAAGACAATGTTGATCCGGCGGACATGACTCCGTTGAAGAAGCCAACTACGGAGCATGATCCGGCCCTGAAGTTCAAATCGGCAGCAGAAACTAAGCTTGTTGACTTCTTACCTGGCGATTCGTCGAAGCAGTTCAACATCAGTGCCAACTTGGATCCGAAATAGGAAAGCGCGCTCATCGAGTTCATCTGTGAGAATCGAGACATTTTTGCATGGAAGCCCTCTGACATGCCAGGTGTACTGAGGCAACTCGCTGAGCACACACTTAATGTGGATCCTAAATATAAACCGGTGAAACAGTTCCTCCGCCGGTTTAACGAAGAAAGACGCAAGGCGATTGGAGAAGAGGTAGCCAGGCTCTTAGCAGCTGGCTTTATTGTTGAAGTTTTTCACCCTGAGTGGCTTGCCAATCCGGTGCTGGTCCTCAAGAAAAACGTTACCTGGCGCATGTGTGTGGATTACACAGATCTTAATAAAGCTTGTCCAGTAGATCCTTTTGCCCTCCCCCGTATTGATCAAATTATTGATGCTACGGCAGGTTGTGAGCATCTAAGTTTTTTGGATGCATATTCTGGCTATCATCAGATCAAAATGGCAGTTAAGGACCAGGAGAAAACGGCATTCATAACTCCCTTTGGAGCCTTCTGCTATGTGTCTATACCCTTTGGGCTCAAGAGTGCCCAGGCAACTTATCAACGTTGTGTGCAAAATTGTCTACATAAACAGATTGGCCGTAATGTACACGCCTACGTGGATGATATCGTGGTTAAATCCAGGGAGAAGGAGACTCTGATTGGTGATTTAAAGGAAACTTTTGATAACCTGAGGACGTACAAGATGATGCTTAATCCGGACAAATGCGTCTTTGGTGTACCGGCGGGCAAGTTATTAGGCTTCTTGGTGTCCAATAGGGGAATTGAGGCTAATCCGGAGAAGATCATAGCCATCACCTCCCTTGCTAAACCGAAGTGTATCAATGATGTTCAGCGCCTGGCAGGCTGGATTGCTGCGTTAAGCCGGTTTATCAGTCGCCTCGGTGAGAAGGCAATCCCTCTATATCAGATGTTGAAGAAGACGGATCAGTTTGTCTGGAGTTCTGCTGCTGATGAAGCATTTGAGGACTTAAAACGGCAATTGGCCAATCCGCCTGTGCTCGCCGCTCCCATTGACAAGGAGCCATTGCTGCTATATGTTGCTGCTAATGCTCGGGCGGTCAGCGTGGCTATTGTGGTAGAGCGAAAGGAGGCAGGTAAGGAGCATCCGGTTCAACATCCGGTCTATTATATCAGCGAGGTGCTCATTGAGTCCTAGCAAAGGTATCCGCATTGGCAGAAGCTGGTGTATGGAGTTTTTATGGCAAGCCGGAAGCTTAAACAATACTTCCAAGGGCATCCAATTACGGTGGTCAGTTCTGCTCCTTTGGGAGATATCATCCAGAACCGGGAAGCAACTGGCCGGATTGCACAGTGGGCTATAGAGCTGGGGCCGTACGTTTGAAGTATGTGCCTCGGACAGCGGTTAAGTCTCAAGCACTTGTTGATTTCATCAATGATTGGACAGAAATGCAAGCACCTGAAGAAAAGACGGATCATACGTATTGGACCATCCATTTTGACGGATCCAGGCAATTGGAAGGCTCGGGGGCTGGAGTCGTATTAACTTCCCCATGAGGTGATAAGTTTTGTTATGTTCTCCGCTTAATGTTCTCTTGTACTAACAATGCAGCTGAGTATGAAGCCTTGCTCCATGGTCTCCGGATGGCTAAGGAGATGAATCTAAGTCGAGTTAAGTGCTTCGGTGACTCAGACCTTGTGGCTCAGCAGATGTCTGGCACTTGGAACTCCAAGGACCCACTCATGGCAGCATATCATCGTGAGGTGGATATTGTTGCAGGTTATTTCAAAGGCTATCAGGTGGACCACGTGGACCGGCGGAAAAATGAAGCGGCGGACGCTTTAAGCCGGCTGGGCTCTCAGCGCAAACCGGTCCCGCCCAATGTTTTTCTGGATGTGCTGCACAACCTGTCGGTCAAGATCCCTGGTGAAGAGGATTTGGATATTCCTGATCCGGAGGCTCAATTGGTGGCAGCTCTTCATGTTATTCCGGATTGGACGCTTCCTTATCTGGTGTACAAGAACCAGGGCAAGTTGCCAGAGGATGAGATTCTGGCCCGGCAGATAATCCGGCGATCCAAGTCCATGGCTATCATCAACGACGAGTTGCATCATTGCAGTGTATCAGGAGCTTTTCAACGCTGCGTGTCTCCTAAACAAGGCCGTAAAATTTTGCGTGAGATCCACAAAGGAGATTGTGGTCACCATGCCGGTTCAAAGTCTCTGGTGGCTAAAGCGTTTCGCCATGGCTTCTATTGGTTAACTGCTCATGCTGATGTGGAGGATCTGGTTAGACGATGTGATGGTTGCCAAAGATTTTCAAGACGTGCTCATGTACCGGCTCAAGAATTGAGAATGATTCCAATTACTTGACCATTTGCGACTTGGGGGCTGGATATGGTTGGGCCTTTCAAAAGGTCCAAAGATAAGAAGACCCACCTCCTGGTGGCGGTTGACAAGTTTACAAAGTGGGTGGAGGCAGAACCTATTAGCAAGTGTGATGCGGCCACGGCGGTTCAGTTCATCAAAAAGGTGATTTTCCGGTTTGGCTTTCCGCACAGTATCATTACACATAATGGTACCAATTTGTCCAAAGGTGCCATGAAGGAGTTCTGCGAATGGGAGCACATCCAGCTTGACGTTTCATCAGTGGCACACCCATAGTCCAATGGTCAAGCAGAAAGAGCTAATCAAGAGATCTTGAGAGGCATCAAGCCCCGGCTCATAGTTCCTTTGCAGAGAACGCCGGGTTGTTGGGTAGAAGAATTACCATCTGTGTTATGGAGCATCAATACAACACCCAACAGATCAACAGGATACACACCGTTCTTCATGGTTTATGGAGTGGAGGCGGTTCTCCCTAGTGATATCCGTCATGATTCACCTCGTGTGACGGCTTATATTGAAGCGGACAACGAGACGGCTCGACAAGATGCTCTGGACCGGTTGGATGAAGAGCGTGACATCACAGCTGCCCGGTCAGCGATTTACCAGCAGGATCTTCGTCGTTATCACAGTCGCCGAGTCAGAACCAGAACCTTTCAGGAAGGAGATTTGGTGCTTCGGCTCATCCAAGATCAGACTGATATGCATAAGCTATCCCCACCTTGGGAGGGGCCTTTCGTGATTAGCAAGAATCTGCACAACGGGTCGTACTATCTGATCGATATTCGAGAGCATAAAGACTCACGCACATCAGAGGAAGAGACCAACAAGCCGTGGAACATAGCTCATCTCCGTCCTTACTATACCTGAGCCATTGGCTATACTTATGTACATATTACGACAATGTATATATTATGATTAAATATAATAAACTGGAACCTCAGCTAAAGCGGGGTATCTGTTCTTTACATCATGTGAGGTTACACGGAGTTGCTCTAAAGCGGCGTCCGGTTTACCCCTTGAGTTTGCTTTTTAAAAGCATCATGTTATATCACTTGGGGGTTTGGTCGTGTCCGAACCAATACCATACCTCTTGATAGGCGAGAGCCACCAGATCACTTGGGGACTTGGTCATGTCTGAACCAGTCATGCCTCTTGATCGGCCTAAGGCCACAGAATCACTTGGGAGCTTGGTCGAACCCGAACCATGACCATGCCATTTTGTCGGCATAAATGCCACGGTTTCATTTGGGGACTTGGCTGACTAGAACCATAGTTACACCTAACGGGAGCTTGGTCGTGTTTGGCCATGGTAACACCATTTGATCAGCTCAAATAAACCTCTTTTGGCAAAAGGTTTTGTCATTGCATTTGCTTCACACTTTTCTTTGAAGGGTTTTTTTCTTCTTTTTATTGCGTTTTTTAAACCGATAAAGTTTTTTAACCAATCAATTGACGGAACACAGTTCACATCAATCCGGAGACTATTTGCCCGGTTTGATCCTTGTTGTTAACATCCCTTTTATGGAGTAACACAATGTTTATTATAACCCGGCACGGTTTACATGGTAAACCAGAGTCATATATATACAGGAGCTGTTATCTCCTCAATAGTGTGGATTTGCAAAACTCCGCTTCAAGATTGGCCAAGCCAACTTCACGCTCAATGATGGCAGGTATTATGTATCTCAAAAATTTGATCATATACTTAAAATTTTGTTTTGGATGTTTTGATTTCATATATGCAGACATCATATTCTGCCTGATGGTACAACCGCGGTGGCACTTGACGAATTTCCCATTTCAGAAAGTGCTTTGGAAACTTCATCAACACAGGAAGAACGAATTATGCGCGAAGGCATATCAACATCAAAAGTATCAGCTAGCCTATTACAAGGCAACATGGTGCTCATAATAATATAATTGTTTTTCACAAAGGAGAGGCAGTTTTAAAACCGACTTCTGGTTCAAGCTTGGTTACCAGCCTGGCCTGATGGTTGTGGGTCATCCTGCGCCGCTTCAGCCTCCGTTTCTCTACCCAGTGGCTGGAAATCCACAGTTGTCTAGTCGATTCCCGTTAATGCTTGAAAAACAGCTTCATCATGGATCAACAATGACGGGTCAATATCGGGAGCGTAAGTATGCTTACGGATTGGAGGGATCAGATGTTTCGATTTATGGATTGGTGCAGCTATTCGCTTGTTCTGACTATCATATTGGGCTTGATAATGAGATAAGTCTGCTTCTTTAGCCAATTGACAAGCTAGCGGGCGTACCTCCCGGTTTATTGCTCGCAGATCCGCTTCACCAAATTCTGACCCGTCTTCCTTCAAGCTGGGATAGCCCTGAGCCGCTTCAATAGGATCAAAATCCGACACCCAGGCTTTTGCCCGGATTAAGGCATTGATTGCATTGGTTCGAGCAGCAGATTTCTTCAGCTCTTCAACCGGGGCAGGAAGCACTGACAGTTTCATCAGAGTATCTTGAATCAAAGTGGGCTCCGGTTTGTTATGAGATGCGGTACAGATGATCTGCTGGGCACCAGTATACAATTGCTCAACCAATGTATAGGCGGCTTTCAATTTCTTCCGCACATCTGACCCCAAGTGACCAATGCGTGTCCCTGAAATACCATAAAGGGTTAATAAACTGGCGACTCTGTAAAAAGGCAGAGCCAATTCAGAAGGCAAACTGGCTTACCAAAGATAGCAGTAGTCATGGCATGCACGTGCCGCTTTATGCTGGTCAGTTCATCCGCCACTAGTTTTAGTGCAGCCTCGGCATCCTCTGCTCGTTTGATCAAAGCGGACTTTTCAGTGGCCCAATCCGCCCGCTTCTTCTTGAAGTTCTCCCTAAGCTTTTCCATGGCGCTTAAAGCGCTGGCCAATTCCTCTTTTGCTTTGGAGGTTTCAGCCTGTTGGGTTTTCAGGTTTTCTTGGAGATTGGTGACTTGGTTTTCTTTTGTCTTCAGCTCCGCCTACATGCATACAGTTATATGCTTCAACAAATCGGTATAAGGATTCAAGTACCAACCACATAACAAGTTATGCACTTAGCACTTGGGGGCTAATGCATATTCAATCTTCATCTTTCAATTGCTTACGAAGTCCCAAGATCAATACAAGTATTCAACTTGGCACTTGGGGGCTAATGGCTATTTGCTCATATATATTCTGATGCGGCAATTTCAATTACTTAAAGTACCGGTTTAACTACGCTAAGTTGAACCGGCCCTTGGGGGCTACATCAGCGAATTTCAAAGCATCAAGATTTATATTATTAAGTCCCGGTTTGAAAGAATATTACAAACCGGCCCTTGGGGGCTAGGAGAGTCAGCATGAATGGAAGCATACAAACAGGAAGGAGCATATGGAAGTTACCTCATATTTATCTTTCATCATATTAACCAGACCGGCTTCATAGTCGCGACTGGTATACAGCCGGTTCAGATAGCCGGAATGGATATCTTGGGTGTTCAGAGCAGCGTAAGTCGTCAGATCAGCGTTCCACTTGCCTTTGCCAAAGGCAGTAAATTCTTCCTTGGCAGAATGTTTGGATAAAGCGACAGGATTGCTTGGCTCAGTATGGCCAGTGCTAGTAATGACAACCTCATCATCCTTGGTACCGCCGGTTTGCACTGGAGCTGTTGGCTTGTCAGTAGGTTTTGCTGGACCGGTGGAGTTTTCAATCCGGGTGGAGCCTGTGGGCTGATTGACAGGACCTGAGGCATCAGTAGGTCTCTCTTCAGCAATAAGATCGTCGTCTTGCTGCGGTGGATCATTGGGTATATCCTCAGGAATAACCGCTTCAAGATCGGGTGTCTTGCCTAGCTCAAGAACGGCATCTTCTTCGGCCGCTTTGTCCAGGCAGGCCTTCTTGCTCGGCCTAGGTTTGGCCCTGAGAAGAATAACAAAATCAAATACAGGATATGTTCTAAGGCGATGTACTGCAAATATCACAATAAGTATAGCTTACCCAAGCACCGTTTTGAGCGGTGGCAGCTGAGTAGCCGATGACTCGCCAGAAGATGAGTGGGAAGTAACCTGGTAATCGGAGTCAGATGGATTAAGAGGTTGACGAAAGCAGCCCGCTTTAGGACAAGCACTGACAAGCAAATTAGAGACCTCTGAATGGCGTTTCCAAACCGGACTGTTCGGTAAACCGGCAGAGGTAACTACCTGGCCGTTGTGCCGGGTTGTGCAACAAGCTTCGTGTTGTTGGGTCTTCATAAGAAATTTAGGATCCAAATAAGCAAGAGGATGAGAAAATTTAACTTTCCGGTTTTCCTGACAGATTTTTTGTGAAGGCAAAGGTTCTGAATCGGAAGAGAGAATAATTACCTCTGCAGCATCCGCGTGGCTGGCCTCGGCATCATCCTGACAAATATCATCATCAATAAGACGCATGAAAAATAAACCAAGTGAGTCAAGTTCTACCTCAAGGTCCGGATTATCCACATCATCATCAGGGGCCGGATTAGAAGATGTCGTGGTTCTTTTCCTGTGGGCAGTCTTCTTCATAGCTTTAGTCTTTTGCCGAGTTGCTCTTTCCGGTTTGTCTGGTTTTTCTGGTTTCTCCTGCAGCAGTTTTTTGCTCCAAAACAGATCATTGCCCTGATTACACAGACACTGATATTAAACAATGACCAGACATATCAATAACAGATTCAGGAAAGAGAAAATTCAAAGTCTTACAGCTGGCGGTTTGTTGGTGGCACAGAAGGGAAGCAGGCCGGTTCTAGCGCAGACGTGTTCCGATTCATTCAGCATCTTATTCACAGCCTCTGTGATTTCTTCATCGAAGAGCTGGATTTTTGAATATCGCAGTGGGTCATCAACACTGTTAGTATACTCGCACATCAAACCAGAGCGCTGACTAAGGGGCAGTATGCTGCATGATATCCAACAGCGAGCGAGATCAACACCAGTTAAACCGTTGGCCATAAAGGCTCTGAGCTTTGACAATTGGGGAGCATATTTGCTTCTCTCCTGGGCAGTCAATCTTTGAGGAAAAGGGTGTGTATTACTGAGCCGCTCCGGACGAAAGCTAGGCAAGGGATTCTCACCAGCAGGGGAGGTGTCTTTGCAGTAGAACCATGTCTGATTCCACTCTTTGGGGTGGCTGTGCAGCTTGGCGTGAGGGTATGTGACCTCTTTCCTTTTTTGAATCGCCACGCCACCCAACTCCGTATTAGAGCCATCAGTAAACTCAGTACGGCGGTTTAGATGGAAAAGGTCTCTGAACAATTCCACTGTGGGATCCTCTTGAAAGAACACCTCACAGAGCACTTGGAAGTGACAGATATTTGTAACAGAGTTGGGGCCAGTGTCTTGTGGATGGAGTTGGAAATCGGCTAAAACATCCCGGTAAAATTTAGAACCGGGCGGCTTAAAGCCCCGGGCTAAGTGATCTACGAAAGCAACAACCTCTCCTTCTCGAGGTGTGGGAGGGCATTCTTTGCCAAGAGCCCTCCAATGGATGGTATCTTTGCTGCCTAAAGCGCCAATCAGGACTAAATCGTCCAGTTGAGCCTCTGTGACGCGAGAAGGAACCCAATTGCACTCATATACTTGCTTGGCCATGATGGAATCTACAAGGTAGAAGATCCCGGTTCAAAATGCATTTGATCAAGGTATGTTGGTATGTGCACTATTAAACCAGTGACAGAACTATCTGAACCGGAGTTTCATGAAGCAACCAACATCTGGCGGTTCAACAAGGGGACTAATGGTATATACCGGTTTGGAAAAATTTTCTATAGGGTTAAACCGCCTGATCTAAGCATTGAAAAGCTGAGATTACGGATGGACAAGTACGCAGAAACAGGTTTCACAAGATTTCTTTACAGCATTTGATCTGAAGCAAGTTCAGAAAAGAGATAAATACTTAGAGGTTCAAAAGGAGCAGTACCGAACCTATGAGCAAAACGTTCATATAGATCTATGGTTTTGAGATGCATAAGTGAAGGCGAAGATCAAACAACTATCATTGCACAGAATAAAGATTTGCGGATTCATCTAAAGATCTATCACATGAGCAAGAAGCAGACGATGAATACTGAAGAACTGTGAAACCCTAAAACAGATCTGCGGGGGAAAGGCTAGAAGGTTTATCGGAGCTGCGGAAGACGCAGAAGGTTGCCGCGATGCTCTGGTGCGCCCAGGTTGATGCAGCGGCCAAGGTTGAGGCAGAGGTCGACGGTGGTGGCGGAGCTCTGAAGTCGGGCGATGCAAGGAAGATGAAGCAGAAGGGGAAGAAGGGAAAGAGAAAGGAAATGACCCTTCGGTCCTATTTATAAGGCAAAAAGACATGCGTCAGGCGCGACAATCAAGGGGCCATGAAATGGAGCTATCGCCTCGATTTCCGCAGATATATTAAACAAAGAAGCATAATGGAAATCTTCGTTATGACAGGTGACGTCACTCCGGGTTACAATAATCAGAGAAGATGACATCATGGCGGTTTACCAATTCACGAGAAGACGTTGAAGATGAAGTTTTTGTTAAAGGATTGACATGAACCCGTTCAAATCAATCTGGGGCTTAATGTTGAGGATATTACTGCTGGGCGTAAACCGGCCTATCTGGGCCGGGTCAACTTCATCAGTAGTTCCAGAAGTGATAAAGCCCAAGAAGGCAGATGAGGGCCTAAGGCCCGTAGCCGGTTCAAGACTTGAAGCTGTAAACCGGAAGTTGTATGTAAGCTTGTATTGTAAGTTAGGAATAAGGAGAGACCAACCCGGATACAAATATCGACCGGTGTTGGGACTCTGTGAACCGACGGGTGTCACCCGTGTATATAAGGGGACGACCCGGCGGCGGTTTAAGGACAACAGACAACAACTCGAGAGATAGGCGAAGCTTATTTTCTCCCTAGTCATCGAAACCCCATCAATTCCATCACAACTAGACGTAGGCTTTTACCTTCATTGAAGGGGCCGAACTAGTATAAACTCTCTTGCGTCCCTGTGTCCGCTTTAACCCCTTCAAGCTAACCCGTCGCGATGGCTCCACGACTAAGTCCTTTCTCTAGCACATCTACTGTGACAAAACCACGACATGTACTGTACCAAATCAATGCGCCCTACAAATGTCATTCAAAACTTTGAATTCATGTTATGTTCAATTAAAGTATTTCGCTACGTGTATAATGCATGCAACCTACTACTCAAATGAACGTTTTTGTGCATTCCCAACGTATATACTACCGCTTCAATATGAACTAAATTTGAATTCGTTTCTCTATTTGAATAAGATCTATAGTAATGATTGTTGTGAAGTCAAAGCATTTGAATTCGTTTCCCTATTTTAATAAGATCTACAATCATCATTATTGTCAAGTTAAGCCATCGTTTGTGTATTATCTTCACAGCACACCACATGATTAGTGTCGAGTTACATATGAACTATGTGTACTATATGAACCCGAACTAGATTTTTTGAATCCACTTTATTTTGATTTCAAATCACATTACATTTCTAGCTCTAGCTAGATCTTCATAATCTAAACCATGTCTCATATGTATAATGTGTTTATCACATTATGTATGGTGCCCCGCCCCTACGCCTACAAGTATTTAGATGTGAGTTGCAAACACCACACATTACCACAAATTCAAATAAAATGTGAGAATGTTCGATATATAGTATCGTTTAGATTGTTCGATATTTAGTTGTAAGCTGCAAACGCCACACATTATCACAAATTCAAATAAAATGTTAGATTGTTTGATGTATAGTATGGTTTAGATTGTTCGGCATTTAGCTGTGAGTTGCAAACACCATGCATTATCACATTATGGTATAACATGTGCACATCATGTGTATCACCGCTATATTCATGCATGCAATGTTTAAAACACTATGATCTCCTATTCAAATATATGAATCCGCTTTCATATCAAATTATGATCTTTGTTAGTCTCTTACACCCACACAATCCTCTAACCTTTGTAGCTACCACTAACTTTCTCTTGTGCATGCACACGCCCTCCTCGCCCTCCCCCTCCCTCGGCATTCTATCCACCAGGCACATTCATTTTTTTCTTTAGGTCGTTCTCCCAGAGTCTCCACAACTCCTTTTCGACACACACCGATCGATAAACCTCTCCAGCGATGCCTGCATACAGCATACAAACACACCTTCAATCTCCTCCTTTATGTGTCCTTGCCTCGTGTCTCTCATATGGTCAGACACACGTGTAAACTCTCGCCCCTCTTTTCATCGCTCTCACAACCGCACACTCCTCCCCCTATCTAGCTAGTAGTTGGGCCTCTCGCACCACCTCCTAGCTCCATTCTCTCTGTCTATCCGTCTCGCTGGGCCTTATTTGCCTCTAACAAATGGACGTACACCGACCAATCTCTCGCTATACATATAGCTAGCTAGGTCCTTATAACTCGTTTTTACCCACACGTCAATCGATCTACCTCATTAGTTGTGTCTCTCCCTTCCTTCGACAAACAACAATTGATCTACCGATCTAGTTAGGTTTGCTTACCAAACACATGGTTCCCTTTCATCATCCATGGATGCGTCCCGACAGATCTATCACGCACAGGCACAAACAGAAACACATCCCCACTCTTATTGATAACATTGTAGTTCCACCCTCAGTTTGTCTAGTAGGCCTCCCCCACCATCTTCGAGATGCAACTCCATCACCTATCCAGCACTCTACCCCTCTCCCTCCCTCTCCCTCCCTCCCTCCCTCTCTCCTCTCTCTCTCATCATATTTCCCGTCCTTCAGTTATGTATGGATGTCGACCGATCTCCCTCAAGACATAGCTGGGTCTCTCCTTCTCAACACATATACGAGTCGTTTTACCTCTATAGTTAGGCCTCTGCCTACCCCTCCCACCACCCCCTCCCCCCCACACACACTGATACATCGAGCGCTCTAGTCATGTCTCCCTGCCACACACAAACTTGGCGTGTGCCCTCTAACGTTCCGGTAGGCCAGTCGCCCTATATCTTTGACTTGTACACACACACAATTTCGATGGGTCTCTTCATCGATCTCGCACCCACCCACTTGATCCTCTCTTCGACTCTATCGATAGCTATGACCCCTCCCTCTCTTCTTGTGGATTGCCCGACCCTCTATGTATGATATGGATAGGCCTCCATTTCACACACATTGCATGCAAAATTTTGTTTGAGATGTCATCGACACATATTCCCACAAATAATTCATGAAATCAACCCCCACCCCACCCTGCACCCCAAAACAAAAAAACACTCACGAACGCGGTTTGTATCTCTCACACACACCCACGTAGGTGGGGGACGTGCATGAAGAGAAGAGGTGCATGCACGGCGCACGTACTCCCGTCTCTTTCCCAACCACACCTGTGCGGGTACACGGTGAAGCTCATTTCTGTACGAAAAAGGCAGCCCACGTGGTAATTTGGCACATGTACTGGTTGTCCACTTGGTGGAGGGAGGATCGTCTACCACGGGTGAACAAACAAATTACGACTTGATGTGTTATGTTAAAAAAAGAGGCAAACCATGTGGGGCCTACCTTAGAGGCAAGGCTCTATACACTGGAGTACTTTTGATGTGTCTCGTCAACTCGCAGAACGAGGAGAAGCTTGCTTAGTACGCCGTCTCCCCCGCCCACGGGCGCGGTGGCTCGCAATATGAGGTGAAGCTTGCTTACTATGCCTTACGCCCGCTCCCTCACCAATGCTCGCGGTGGCTCACAGGACGAGGAGAAAAATTTACTACTCCCTCCGTTTACTCCTTGTCCCTACTACCTTGGTTATAGAGATTATATCATATTGTTTGGAATATGTAGGTCCTTTAGTAGATTTCAATATGAACTACTAGTACATACTCCAAACACTAATGTATATAGACGTATTTTAGAGTGTAGATTCACTCATTTTGCTCCTTATGTAGCACTCTCCCTCGCCCCTTGACCCTCGCCCACGTGGTGGACGTGCAACAATTCATTCAGTCTCATATAGCCAGAACGATATATACTGCACTACCATTATTGCTCGACTTTCCGAAGAGGCAAAGAGCCAATCGCAAGGTCAATATTTTGGAGATGCCAAGTGCAAGGTTATAGGAGAACGAGTAGTAGGTGTCGCGTCATTTATAAATAAAGTTTTTTTCTTCAGTGGCACGTACGCAATATGATAGGTTCATATGGAGAGAAAAGGACTACATAGTCAGGACGGGCCAGCCTACACAATTGCTTGCTGGGGTTGCTCTCTTCACACTCTCTCACACAAAATGACTCTGGCCACATCTCTAACATCCCGGCGGATCATGTCCGCTTGGGGAAGGGGTGGATGCTTAGTGTAGATGCGGTGGCCGTCGTCGACGGTGAAAACCCACTGTCGGCACGTCCCGATCAGGGGTCCCCGCCGTTCTCTGTCACAAAGCCGGTGAGGTTGCCTTCGCCCCTTGCTCACTGCCGCGATGTGGGCAGTTGCCGCCTCCCGCCGCCCTCCTCAAGGTTGATCTACGTCCCTCAGGTACAACTCCCTTTACAGCCGGCTTGCACCACTACTCTAGTTGCCCACATCACTCCCTGTGGATATTTCTCTACTTATTTGCCCCGCACATACCTCTACTGGCTTCTACGTACTGTATTTGTGATGAGTTTATGTGTCATCAACTAGTCCCAATAATCTTATTCTAATCATGCTTGTTCAATTTCTTTGCCACAGGGATGCTCATCTCGACTTTGGTGAAACTGCACAAAATGATCCGATGGTCAAAAGGTTGCAAACTTCATTTATTAGGAAGCTCGAACGTTACCAGCAAATTTTAGCCTGGTCGGGGTTCACGGTTCAAGGGCTAGGGACTGCATGGATCGTTTATTTCTTTAGCCGCCTCTGTTCCAAAATAAGTGTCAACTTTAGTAGTAGTACAACTTTGTACTAAAGTTTGCACAAAGTTGAGAAACTTATTTTGGAACAGAGGGAGTACATATTTGCTATGATCTATCAATCATTGAGATGCAATAGCATGCATGTTAGTCTCCTTTGTATTTGATGAAATGTTGCAACGGGCAACCTTGGACGCAAGATACATGTAATAGAAGCTGGAAGCTTCATAGCATTACACAAATTTATCTCGCTGATAAATTACAGTACGTACTATACTAGTACTTCCTCCATTCCTAAATATAAGTCTTTGTAGAGATTTCACCATGAACCACATGCGGATGTATATAGATGCATTTTAAGTGTAGATTCATTCATTTTGTTCCGTATGTAGTGGAATCTCTACAAAGACTTATATCTACTAGTGATAGCTAGCCCCCACTACTAGGAATTCTCTATCCTCTCTTTGAGCCACATCATCAAAATTGATGTAGCCGTTAGAAGAAGTAAATCAGTCCATAATAGCCATCTGATTTTGACGTTGAGAGGCTCCGCACTAAGCCACATGCAAGCATGCAGAAATACCGTGCCACATGCATGTGAGTGGGTTTTAAATCACATCAACATGTCTGCATGCAAGCATGCACCAGTAGCATGCATGTAAGTGAGCTTTTAAGTCCCATTAACATGTCAAAAAGAAAAATATAATCCCATTATGCAGTAGGAGTTGGCTGATCTTTTTTCCTTACGTGGGATGATCTAAATGATGATGGGAGTTTATTTAGTTTGGCTACCACATTTGTCATGCGGTTATAGAGTTTTTTTTGTTCTATGAAATCAATAATTTTGCGCAGAGAGATATACCGCTGTTCCGCGCCAACGCGCGGGGACTCATCTAGTAATATTTAGGAACAGAGGGAGTACTATGTAAAGAGTTAGGTGTCGCACGGTGATAGTGTGAGGTGGGCCATGTAATCACAGAGACTGCGTGTTTTCACTGCTCTTGCACGCCTCTGCTGTAATAATGGAGAAAATTGTAATCTAGTAGTAGTAGTAGTACACCGCCTTTCGCCGAAAGCGTGGGACATCCAGCAGTCCTACCACCTCAGTGATAAAGACCAATGAGCCGTCAAATCACATAGACCCAGCAGTAAGTTGGACGGACGAAGCAACCATCACTCTTGCGCCAGTGAGAGGTCGCGTCTGCTCTACCCGGGCATGAATGCGGCACCGATTCTTTGGAGCGGCGCTGATCGTTTCGGGTGGGAAGCGCGCGCGGGCGATGGAGGGGCTTTGGGTGGGCCAGGCTGGTTAGGAGCGGGCGTGGCAGCTGTCCGCATGTCCCTATCGGACACACCCGGAAACGAGAGGATGCACCGACTCTCGCGGCTAAAATCATACACTACACAACATCTCTCTGTAGGAGTAGGTCGATCTGTCGCTCTCTCTAACACACACACACACGCACATTGGTCCCGTTGCACCTTCTAACGTGACTTATTACACCTAGACGGAGGGAGTAGTATGTATACGAGATACGGTGGCACACTGACTTAAGTCGAATACAAGTGCCCAAAATTTGTTTGCATGTCATAATAAGGATTCACTTAAAATAGTACGTGAGCGAACAGAGGGATCAATTGGACAGTGTTCCCGAGCAGTAGCGAGATGTGTGAGGTAAGATACACCGCTGGCGCTTTTAATTTTTCTTATTAATTTGTTTGCTTCACCCTCTGACTGGTGGGACCCAACGTACTACGTGGAGAGAGGTAAGGTGACTAAGGCTGCATTATTTCTGCACCACTGTGGATAGTCTTACCACCAAAGCCACATGACACGATTATGATTGAAATCCCAATGACTCCCACACACACAAAAAAACATGGCATGCTTGTCACATGAATGCAGGAATGTATAAAAGGTTATTTCCATCTCGTTGAACATAATGGGAGGGTTGTGTAGCTGGTTAGCCTGTTCGCTCACTCTCTCGCCCTCTCCCGCTGGAGCCTCAGCGCTTGTAGTTGCTCTCTTCACACTCTCTCGCCCTCCCCAGATCTAAACAAGACTTTGTTGGCCTCTCTCTCCCCTCACTGCTGCTCAAAGAGCCGGCAGGATCCGTCCGCCGGGAAGGGAAGGAGGCTTAACGCTGTCGCCGTCGGCGAGGGACTACCGGCGCAGCTGTTCACTTTCCACCCAACGGCGGCGCGGGAGGGCCTCCGACCCCTTCTTCTTTGCCGCCGTCGCATCGCCCACCGAACCACGCCCCAAGAACCTTAAGGTATAATTTACTTACTCCACATGCGTTGCTCTAGCTGCATGTACACCATGAATCTAGGACTTGGTTCAAAGAGGAAAGGAGTGGGGGAAAGTAGTGGGAAAAGTTCTATATAGCATGAATCTAGGATGTGGTTCAAAGAGGAAATGAAGGGGGAAAGTTGTATAGCATTAATCTAGGACGTGGTTCAAAGAGGAAAGGAATGGGGGAAAGTAGTGGGGAAAGTTGTATCGCATAAATTAGGACGTGGTTCAAAGAGGAAAGGAAGGGGCGAAAGTACTAGTTCAAAAAGGAAAGGAAGGGACAAGGCTGTAGAGTTTGAGCAGAACTAGATTTGCTGCGCTCACATAGGGAAAGGCGTCTAAAGATAACAAAACTGGGACCAACACAAATATGCTCCTTGGTTGCTTGTTCATTGTTCCAACAGACTGTGCATGTCCACAGTACATCGGTAGATGCACATGGTGCTGGTGCGTCCACTGTCCCGTGCAACTCATTAGCTGTTGTTAATCTAAGGCCCTGTTTGGTTAAAAACTCCCTAGTCCCTACCTGCTGGGTTCCAGGGACTAAACATGGACTAGAGGTTATTAAATGACATGCTAAAAGACCATGTTACCCCTAGTAGTGAACTAATAGAGACAAGGTGCGATGCGTGGCAGGGGAAACTATTGGAAAAAGTCCCAAAAAGACTCCCTCGGGGTATTCTTTCTTTAGTCCCAAATGCCCACTTTAGTCCCTAAAAGTCCCTCCTCTTTGGTTTAGATGGGACTGATACGGAGTTTTTTTTAGTCCCTACCCCAAAATGTCCCTGTAAACAAACACCCTCTAATAATGCCACTGGAAAATTGATGCAATGCCACAGTTAAAAGCAAATTACATGTTTAACGAATTTTATTGTTAATATAATCTCTATGTTAATATTAGTCAATGCCACCATTTGAGAAATGCTACCATCTTGCTTTATTTCCCATTTAGATAAGGTAGATGCTTCTTTTTGTTGGCTTCTGTGTCATCCATCGTTATTGACCACTAATTGTTTCCTTTGCACCTCTGTGTAAACATGGTTATCTGCTTCACCTCGTTGCCATTGTGACCTTTTGTTGCACTGCACAAAACACTTTTGTTTTAAGAGTGTTTTGTGAAGTTCAACCAAAATGTCACACCGACAACATTGCTTGATTGCTTGATCTTAGTGGAACTGCACAAGAGGAGATCTTACTTCCTATCCGTTAAGGTGAATTTGGTTCAGATCTTCTTCGTGTGAGTTGTTTGAATTCCGCATCATGAGAGGCGAGTACTAGCCTTCTTTCACATGATTCTGTAGTGTGCATTCATATGTTGTGCTACTTGTACGATAATGTTGCTTGATTTTAGTGAACTGCACAAATGGAGACAAGACTTCCAATCTGTATGTGCACCGTAATATCCCATTGAGGTAAGATAAGGATATTTCACAACTGCTGGCCTGTATTTTGCCACTTTCATCAGAAAATTAAGTTTAGTATTATACTTGTGCTCCCTAATTGACATGCCAAATTTTACATTGAAGGTGAAGCTTGTTTGTTATTGAACCAAGTGATGAAGGGGAAGAACAAGGGGAAGAAAAAAAATTCAACTCCCGGTGCTATAATGAAGCAGTGGAACTGTGATGACACAAGTAATGATATAGTTTTGCATCTTAATTTATTGCTATGGCTGGAACGAGCAATTGTTTTGCCACTGATTTGATGCCACTCTTAATGTAATATGTAATTATCTCTACTTGTGCAAACAGGGATCTTCTTTGAAGATACCATATATTTTAGTGGAACTGCATAAGAAGATGTTGGAAACATTAAACTAATCGAGGAGTATATAGTAAGCATGGCCACCATCGTAGATTGCAACAAATGGTTCCGGAGAATTGCTTCATCTGTATGCTCTACACAATAAGCCTCCTGACAAAGGTTGGTACTCGCCCACTGATTTCATCCATATGATTGAGCTTTGTCATCTCTATTGGTGTTGTGCTACTGTTTAGACACTGTCATGAAAAAGTGGTATTGTCCTTGAGAAGTGCTTCATCTGTGTTGTTTTTAATATTTCCTTTCCTTTTTTCAAACAAACAGTGATGCTAGCATTTAGTAGTCCTCTTCCTCTCAAGAATCATCTTCCTCTCAAGAATAATATGGAGTACGTGAAGTGACTAGTTCTTATTATGCCAGGATTTGGAAGCCCTGTCTATCTTATCATCAGAAGGAGCAGTTGAAGGATGGTTACATTACTTCCCACAAGACCAAACTAACTTCAACTCAGAAGGACCGACAAAATCTCCATTTTTTTGCTGTGATGCGCGAGTACAATGTTGTTCTAGGATTCTTTCTGGTGAGTTCCATTTTTCTAAAAGTGTGCTCTACATGGACCATGTATGTGCCTGTTGAAACTGTCAATTCATAGTACAATTTGCTCTATACTAATCACTTTTTTGTATTTGTGCAAACAGGGGTGCTCAGCTTGATTTCGATGGGAACTGCACAAAATGTTCATGAATACATCGAATAATTCATTTCCACCACAAGAAAGGAGGTGCCGATAAGTTCAAGGCGTTGTAACATATAAGGGCGAAATCATACAAGCTACGCGCGAATTTGGTTGATTTTGGTGGAACTGCACAAAAAGAACAGCTGGTTCATTTAGCACGAGGTGCCATGTCAATGTCCGAACTGATGGCAAACCCTGCCCATTCCACAATCGTAGGCATTTGATATTTTGGAATGGGACAACCTTGTCAAATTTTGCTCATTGATTTTAGCAAGACATGCGTTTGATATTTTCGAATGGGATGCCCTTGCAGTCAGCAGCGTCGATCAACTTTTTCTTTATTCTTTAGTTGTGAAGTAAATATTGCCTCTGACATGTGAGTCGCTGAGATGCATAATCATCGATTGTTTTGAATGTTCTCTATGAATTGCCAGGCCTGTGTGTTTGATTGCAATGTACAGAAACGCTAAAAACCCGCTCAAACTCTTTGTACTCATTCTGTTCCTTTTTACTTCGCACATTGTGAAAGTGCATACTTTTTTGTGTAAGATTGGTCAAAGTAGAGATACTTTGACTGCAGACAAAACTTGTATGCAGACTAGAAAGGACCGGAGGGAGTACATGTCAAACTGTTGCAAACGAGGTGATCACCCTGGGAATAATGCTAGTACATATTGTTTTGCATGTTCATCCAATTCCAGTGATACAGGAATTCGAACTATTCGAAATAAATTCATTCATACATGGTCGGATTTCATATAAACATGCCAAATTTCATTACATTTCATACATTCTTCAACTAAAAAGGGGTGCGCTGGAGGTATAATTAATTAACCGAAGCTACCCACCTGTGTCACGCTGAGCTGAACAAAAGCTTCAGTGACTTAACTGCAGGTGCAGTTGCATAACTGACATGTGGCCTGTTGGGCCCACGTGTCAGTCAGCCAACTGCACCAGCGGTTAAGTAGAAGCAGCGTTACTCTCTAGCAGAACTCCCCGACTCCACGTCTTCGCCAAGAAGCTAACCGGCCGTCAATGGTCAACCCGCCTAGCTTGGCTTCAACAGGAGGGTAGCAGTGGTGGCCTTACTTGGACCCGAGCAGCGGCGACCTACCGCGTTCTACTCTTCCTCGTTTTCTGTGTGGTGCGGCCTCGTTGGCTGCGAGGTGGGGCCTCGGCGGAGCCGGTGATGTCCTCTGTCTCGTTGCTGGCGGGCGGCGCCTCAGTGGAGCGGTGGAAATCCTCCCCCGCATTGCCGGCAGGGTGGGGCCTCGGCTGAGCCGGCGATGTCCTCTGCCTCGTTGTTGGCGGGGCGTGGCCTCGACGGAGCCGACGGTGTCCTCTGCCTCGTTGTTGGCACCACGGGGCCTCGGCAGAGCAGGGCCTCGTCAATGCCAGCGGAGCGGGGACTCGTCGGAGCCGGCATTGTCCTCTGCCTCGTCCTCGGTCTCGCCAAACAGCGCCTCGCTCGCTTCATCACCCTCTTTGCTAGCCTCTTTGTAGGCGGCCGCAGCCTCCGCCACCCGCATGCGGTCCCGCCAGTGCTCGAGGCGGCCCTTGTGGGCGGAGTGGTACGAGTCGAGCAGCGCCTCCTGCTCCGCCCGGTTCGCGGTGATGTGCTCCTCCGCCTGTAGGTGCTCCTAGAAGAGATGGTGGTTGTAGGTGGCGTCAGCCTGCGCCTCCCGGAACTGCTCCTGATGCATCTGCCTCACACTGTCCATATATTGGGCACGAGCCTCGCCGATGGTCATGGTGCAATGCACCGGCGAGGATGGCGCGGAGGAGGGGGTTGGCGCCGGATCATCGACTACCATGTTCTCCATTGGGATGTCGTTGTCCTCCGGCTGCCTGCCGGCCAGCCGGTCGGCAGCAATGGCTGCCATCTCCTTTGTCCGCCCGTCCCAAAGAGCGTTGGAGCGCGAGGAAGCCATGGTGGGCAGTAGTGGTGTGGACATGAGAAAGGGAACGGATGCGGATGACTACGGCTATGGCTGACGCAGTAGTTTATATAGCAATGGTGGGTGGGCGAAGGGACGGACGTGTGGCACCGGAGTAGCTGCCTCAGTAACCGTGTATCATTAGTGTGGGCGGCAGATGGACGGACGGACGGCACTTGTGTCGTTTGAAGGCGGAGCAATTGCCTGCACCGGGAAGCGGGGCGGGCGGCGCTGACTGTTTCGGGCGGAAAGCGCGCGCGGGCGAGGAGATGACTTTAATTGGAGAGGATGACAATGGGGACCCACCAGGTCCATAGCCTCACGTACACAAGTGCCTCCTTATTATATATATATATGTATAAAACTATACTCCCTCCATCTAGGTGAATAAGTCATATTAGAAGGTGCATCACGACCTAGGTGCAAGCAGATTGGTGGAAAAGAAGAATATTTCTCTATTCTAAACACAACATTTAATCATAGCAGTTAAGATGATGCCTTATTAGCTACCCATGCAGGCCATCATTATTCATAGCATGCAAAGAACTTTTATTTCTTGCGTAATAACCGCATGGACGTGATGCATGCATTGGTCCTTGCCCGAGCAAAAAAAGGGAGGAAAGGGGTTTCCACGGGAGATAACGAGGCAGAGGTGGAAGCACTCGCTGGAGTTATTTATTTTGCTTCCCCCTGGTTTCCTGGCATCACGGTCCCACACCATTGTCAACCTATGTAGTACTAGTCAATAAATGAGAGAATTGCACAAGAAGCGGCCGACAGCTGGGACCAAACAGCTCGAGCAGTTTTTGTGTTTTTGAGGTGTGAGCACTGCAGAGTTTTTCGATGTTTAGCCCAGATATTAATTTTTCTCCTTTGAAAAACAATGAAAACATCGCTGTAGGTATTAACTGGGCGGGCTGTGGCCCGTCTAGCCCAGGCCAGATATCCAGCCCAGATATTAATTTTTTTCAAGTTGAAAATGGCTAGCCCAGCTATACTTTTTTTTAGGAATACCCAGACAAGGTCAAGTTGTTATTCTCCGCCCTGCTGGGCTGCAAATCTTTCCTAGGAGGGATGCATTAGGCTTAACAAGAAAATGGGCTTTAAGAAATAATAAATGGGATGTAATTATAAAAACTGGGCAGTAACTATAAAAAAATGCACCAAACACATGATTACTTTATAAAATATTATTTTTGGATATTGAAAATTTTAATTTCATTAATTGTTGCTAGCGCAATGTTTCGTTGGATTTTTACGTAATATAAATTTATATTGAAATTATATTTAATCTGACTAGAAATTTCGGGATAAAAATATTTCGGATCCCATCAAAATGTGGGAAATTTTATTGAATTCTGTTTTGAACGGTTGGTTGAAATGGGCTGTACTTTTAACAAACTGTAAATGGGCTGTAGTAAATTCCATTAGAATTCAAAAATGGGCTGACTTGTGGGCCTACTAAGTTGATGGGGACAAAGGGCTTTGTCAACTTAGTCAATATGAACGATTATAGCTCCAGTGACCGTACGATGTCCATCCAACGGCTGTAATGCTTCTTCAACCTCTGGTCTTCTTGCTCCAGTACCCAAAGCAGCACCGGTCGTGTCGCATGCTCCTGCCTCCCGTGGCCGGCTGTGCTGCCATAGAGGCCTCACCGCCCCCTACTATTCCCACCGCTGGCCAGGCCCTGCGATGACGGCAGCCTCACACCGCAGCCGAACAAGTGAACCCTCGTAGTCCTCTCCGCGCGGGCTTCCACTGCCGCGTCGTCCCCTTCCTAGGCCTCGCCGTCGTCCACCGCCGTGGTGCTCTCCGCGCGGCGTGGTCAACGTGGTCAAGGAATGACTTCCATCGGAAGAGTACTATACGTGGAGAGGCTGACAGCTGGGTCCACGGCCACAACCCAGTTTTTTGGTGATTTGCCAAGTCGCTTTGGCAGGCGTGTTGGGTTGCAAATCCTTCAAGACGAGGAGAGCTTTCATTCGGCTGGCCGAGAAAATGGCCCATCAGTAATGAGAAATGGGTTGTACATTTTTAAAACACATCAAACGGGCAATTAGTTTCAAATATCTTTTTTATCATTTCAAGATTTTAAATTACATTAATTTTTATGCGTGGAGAATTTGTTGGATTTTATATTGATATACATTTATTTTTAAAATCAGTTTGAATGTGAGTCGAAATTTCGGGATTAAAAACAGTTTGGACCACACCGAAATATGCAAAATTTCGTATAATTTTTTAACCGTCGCCACAATATGGGCTGTAATGCTAACAAAAAGAATATGGGCTCCAAAAAAACCTTAAGAATTAGCAAATGGGCTGTAAATTAGAAATAATAGCAGATGGGATGTATGCTGTTTTCCACAGATTTGAGGCTTTCCTAAAAAAAGGTTGACGCACAAGCACTGACTGTTGGATGTCCATCCAACGATCGTCGTGCTTCTTCAATCTCTGCTCTTCCTGCTCCAGCCGCTCAAACAAGCGCCGGCGGGACTGCCTGCTCCCTCCTCACGGCCGGCAGTGCTGCCGCGGAGGCCTCACCGCCCGATCGTACTCCCATCACTGGACTAGCCATCCCTCTACTCACCCACACCTGCTGTTATTCTCCGGCGACGGGAGACGAACCAGTAAACCCTTGTACAGTCGTACTCCCCTCCGCGTGGGAAACAACTGTCGAGTCTTCCCTGCCTCCATGTCGTCCCCTTCCCAGGCCTCGCCGTCGTCCATCGCCCTGGTGCTCTCGGCGCGGCGTGGTCAACATGGTCAAGGAACGACTTCCATCGGACGTGGACTGTACGTGGAGAGGCTGACAGCTAGGTCCACGGCCGCAGCAAGGAAGTGCCTCCTTATTACATGGAAAATAATGATTCCTCCACCTGACAGCTGGGACCCACCGGACGGGCCACTGTATTTCGCGAAAAAAACGTTTCCCCCTGACTGCTGGGACCCACCAGCTACATCTTCGCACACAAGGAAGTGCGTCCGGCCAAAAAAAACGATTCACCCCCTGACTGCTGGGACCCACCAGCTACATCTTCTCAGGCAAGGATGTGCCTGACAGTCGGGACCCACCTGGTCGAAGCATATGTAGCATTGTCATTCTGGTCGCGAACGTGTACGTACATACTGGTCGGTGTAGAGGCGCGCACATGTCGTAGTAGAGGCGCACACGTAGCATGTACACGTACGTACAGGGGCCAGGGTGCAAGAAAGAAAATACGGCCACGTATGTGTACATACGGGCGGGGTCTCGAACGCCTACTCGCGCATACGTACGGCCAGGGCTCGTGTACATGGCTGGGTCGGAACGGAGAAACAACGTCGTCGTCGTGTTCATGGGGAGGCAACGGAATGCGTCGTGTTCATGGTGAGGCAACGGAATGCGTCGTGTTCATGGGGAGGCAACGGAACACGTGGGAGACAACCGGCTGGGTCGGAACGGAATGCGTGGTCGTGTTCATCGGGAGGGCTTGGACGGAACAGGCGATGGAAACGAGGCCTCACGTACCGCACAATGGAGGAAAACAGACCTCCTACGGTCGAAACGGGGGTCCTGTTCATCGGGAGGGGCGTGGCGTACCGCAAAACGGACGAAACGGACTTGTGTTGGAGCGCTACGGTCGAAACGGGGGTCCTGTTCATCGGGAGGGGTGTGGCGTACCGCAAAACGGGAGTCGACGGGATACTGTTCATCTCCACCATCGACCTCCTCCAGCCTCCACCTGCGATTGTTCATCCACGGGCTCCTGTTCATCCCGCCTCCACCGCGCGCTACTCCACCGGCTACTGTTCAACCAGCCCTGTCCACGGGCTCCTGTTCAACCACCCCTCCACGGGCTACTGTTCATCCTGCCCTCCACCGTCTACTGTTCATCCTACCCTCCACGGGGTGGTCCTGTTCATCCAGCCCTCCACGGGGTCCTATTCATCCAGCCCCAACCGGCTCGATCGATCGGGGTCCTGTTCATCCAGAGGCAACACCACGGGGTCTTGTTCATCCACCCCCACCGGGAACTGTTCATCCACCCCCCCCTGCAACGCTCACTGTTCGTCCAGAGGCAGCATCTATCGGCTTCAGTTAGCAGCAGTAGCGAAGGAATTGCTCGATCAGGTTCAGTTAACAGCCATCGATCAATCGCTCGGGTTCAGTAACACGTAGCCTGCAGTGCAATCGCTCGGGTTCAGTTAGATCCAACGCCTCGCTCGGGTTCAGTTAGAGCCAACGCCTCGCACACACGCGCGTACGTGTACGAGGGAAACGCGCATCGCTTGGCCCTCGACCTCCCACTGTAACCGGGAACTCCCCGAAATTTTCCTCGCCCTCACTTCTACCATGGTTTTTTCCATCATGGACGGCCCAAAGAATGTCATGCAACTGCATCTCCGGCCCGCCCAGGACGAAAATCCCATTTTCTATCATGATTTTTTGTCATAGAAGTAGGAGCCCACCACATCTATGATGATACCGGGTTTTGTCACAATTATCGTCATAGAAGTGTCATATGTATGACAGAAAAAAATTTCGTTCGGCCCAAAATGTCACGGGTGTGTCTTTTTTTGTAGTGTTAATATAGATCCTAAGTTTCAACCGGTCAGATAGTTTCTCCGCCGCTTCAACGAAGAAAGGCGCAAGGTTATCGGTGAGGAAGTAGCTTGGCTGTTGGCCGCAGGGTTTATTGTGGAGGTTTTTCACCCTGAGTGGTTGGCTAATCCGATGCTGGTTGTTAAGAAAAATGGCATTTGGCGTATGTGTGTGGACTATACAGACTTGAACAAGGCTTTCCCAGCAGATCCCTTTGCCCTCCCTCGTATTGATCAGATTATTGATGCCACAGCGGGTTGTGACCGTTTGTGTTTTCTAGATGCTTATTCTGGTTATCATCAGATCAAAATGGCAGTTAAGGACCAAGAGAAGACTGCTTTTATAACTCCCTTTGGAGCCTTCTGCTATATCTCCATGCCTTTCGGGCTCAAGAGTGCCTAGGAAACTTATCGATGCTATGTTCAGAATTGTCTTCATAAGCAGATTGGGCGCAATGTTCACGCATATGTGGATGATATTGTGGTAAAGTCCAGGAAGGAGGAAACAATGATAGATGACTTGAGAGAAACCTTTGATAACCTCCCGGCAAGCTTTTAAATCTAGACAGATACGACCGATATATAGGCCGATATATCACTTTTGGGGCTCTACCTATATAAAGATAACATATCATTTTGTAAATATCATTTTCAAACATATCATCCGATATGGACCGAAATATTGACCGATATGGCCGATATCTAGCCCGATATGTCCACCGATATAGAACTATGCATAGCTGAAAAAAACTATTTATTAGAATGCAGTTAAATAAGATTATGCATTTACAAATTCATTATATGATATCAAATTCATGCACAATGTTTCGTACGAATGCATATATATCTTATTGTTTTTAATCATAGAGTAAGGATTTTGTGAATCTTTCCTTAATAGTTTCTTAATCAACAAGTTAATAAATTAGGAATCTAAAAGTGTCAGGTTAAAACAATGACATTGTTTTACTAAACATAAATGTTTTGAACAAGAATAATGAAAAAACTAGACATGTTTTCACCGATATATCCACATATCGTCCGATATATCACCCGATATCCGACATCCTATATGTCGAAGCCAAACTGATATGAACCCGATATCTGATATTTTGAAGCTTGTTTACAAGATGATGCTTAACTCGGACAAGTGTGTCTTTGGTGTTCCGGCAGGCAAGCTCTTGGGTTTTTAGTGTCAAATAGGGGCATTGAGGCCAATCCGGAAAAAAAAATTCAGCAATCACGTCCTTGGCTAAACTGGCGTGTATCAATGACGTTCAATGTTTAGCCTGCCGGATCGCGGCGTTGAGCCGGTTCATCAGTTGTCTTGGGGAGAAAGCTATTCCTTTATATCAGATGCTAAAGAAAACGGATGACTTCATCGAGGCAACAGATAAAGAGTTTGAGGATCTGAAGAGGCAGTTAGCTGAACCGCCTGTGCATGCAGCTCCGATAGACAAAGAGCCTTTACTATTATATTGTTGTGGAGCGCAAGGAGGCTGGAAAGGAATATCCGGTTCAACGGTCGGTTTATTATATAAGTGAGGTACTTATCGAATCAAAGCAGAGATATCCACATTGGCAGAAGCTGGTGTATGGGGGGCAAGCCGGAAGCTCAAACATTATTTTCAGGGTCATCCTATCACAGTGGTCAGTTCAGCCCCTCTGGGAGATATCATTCAAAACAGAGAAGCAACTAGCCAGATTGCCAAGTGGTCTATTGAGCTTGGACCTCACTGGCTCAAATACACACCTCGCACAGCGATCAAATCCCAAGCACTCGTGGACTTCATCAATGATTGGACAGAGTTGCAAGCACCAGAGGAAAAGCCAGATAACACGTATTGGACTATTCACTTTGATGGATCCAGACAGTTGGAAGGTTCAGGGGCTGGTGTCATATTAACTTCCCCATGGGGTGACAAGTTTTGTTATGTTCTCCGCTTAATGTTCCCTTGTACTAACAATGTAGCTGAGTACGGGGCCTTACTCCATGGTCTTCGGATTGTTGAGGAGATGAACTTAAGCCGGGTTAAGTGCTTCGGTGACTCAGATCTGGTGGCTCAACAGGTATCTGGCACTTGGGATTCTAAGGACCCACTCACGGCTGCATATCAACGAGAGGTGGACATAGTGGCTGGTCATTTCAAGGGTTATCAAGTTGACCATATAGACTGGTGAAAGAATGAAGCGGCGGACGCTTTAAGCTGCCTTGGCTCTTAGTGTAAACCGGTCCCACCAAATGTCTTCCTCGACGTACTTCTTAATCCGTCGGTCAAGATACCAACAAAGGAGGAGTTGGCTATTCCTGACCCGGAGGCTCAATTGGTGGCATCTTTGCATGTTATACCAGATTGGACAATCCCATACCTGGCTTACATGAACCGAGGCGAGTTACCAGAGGACGAAACCTTGGCCCGGCAGATAATCCAGCGTTCCAAGTCAATGACCATAATCAATGGGGAGTTACATCGTTACAGCGTCACGGGGGCAATTCAGCATTGTGTATATCCTCAAGAGGGTTGTGAAATTTTACGAGAAATCCATGAAGGGGATTGTGGTCACCACGTAGGTTCAAAATATTTGGGGGCTAAAGCTTTTCGTCACAGTTTCTATTGGTTAACAGCTCATGCTGATGCTGAGGATTTAGTTAAAAGGTGCGATGGTTGTCAAAAATTTGCACGCCACGCTCAAGTTCCGGCTCAGGAGTTGAGGATGATTCCAATAACTTGGCCGTTTGCGACTTGGGGGCTCGATATGGTTGGACCCTTTAAAAGATCCAAGGACAAAAAGACCGACCTGTTAGTGGCAGTTGACAAGTTCACCAAGTGGGTGGAAGCAGAGCCAGTCAGTAAGTGTGATACAGCCACAGCGGTTCAGTTCATCAAAAAGGTGATATTCCGGTTTGGTTTCCCACACAGTATTATAACTGACAATGGTACTAATCTGTCAAAGGGTGAGATGGAGGAATTTTGCCAACTTGAGCACATCCGGCTTGACGTAGCATCAGTGGCTCACCCTCAGTCTAATGGTCAAGCTGAGAGGGCAAAACAAGAAATTTTGAGAGGTATTAAACCCCGGCTTATGGTTCCTTTAAAGCGGACACCGGGTTGTTGGGTGGAGGAGTTACCTTCTGTGTTATGGAGCATCAACACCACACCCAATAGATCTACGGGTTACACGCCTTTCTTTATGGTTTATGGAGCAGAGGCGGTTCTTCCTAGTGACATCCGTCACGACTCGCCCCGTGTGGCAGCTTATGTTGAAGCTGATAATGAGAAGGCACGTCAGGACTCACTGGACCTATTGGATGAAGAGCTTGATCTCGCAGCAGCACGTTCGGCGATTTATCAACAAGATCTTCGATGTTATCACATCCGCCGGGTTAAGACCAAAACTTTTCAAGAGGGCGATCTGGTGCTCCGGCTCATGCAGGATCAGACTGATATGCATAAGTTATCCCCACCTTGGGAAGGACCTTTTGTGGTCAGCCAGAATCTTCACAACAGGTCATACTACCTCATTGATGTTCAAGAGCACAAAGACTCACGTAAATCAGAGGAGGAAACCAAGCGGCCGTGGAATATAGCTCTTCTTCGGCCTTACTATACCTGAGCCACAAGCTCTTCTTATGTACATATTTATGACAATGTATATATTATATAATAAACCGGAGCCTCGAATAAAGCAGGGTCTCTGTTCTTTTTACATCATGTGTGATCCTACAAGGGTTTCTACTGATAAAGCGGTGTTTTATTAAACCGGCCTATACGGCTACACAAATATAAAGAAAATCACTTGGGGGCTTGGTCGTATCCGAACCATAGCTACACCTTTTGATCGGTTTAAAACCAAAAAGGGATATCACTAGGGGGCTTGGTTGTCTTCACACCATAGCTACACCTCTTGATAGGCTTTAAGCCAAAAGGAAATTATGTGGAACCAAAGACAGTCTGTTGCAGTAAGCACAACTCAAACATAGGTAACCACTGAGCATAGCTCACATATTACTTGGGGGCTCCTTGCTTCTCAGAGAACAATGAGCTTGAACCCTTGTAATATGCTATCAAGCCAGGCTTGGAAGCCAGGTGTATTCACCTAAAACCCCAGGTTATCCTGTCTCTTTAAGTAAGCCACTCCGTCTAGGTAAATCTAATATGACCCATCGAACGTTTGACAAGTCAATCCCATGGACCCTGAACTTGTCAAAGTTAAACCGGTGATTGGTTAAAGATTGAGGTCCATCTTAAACGACTTTGCAAAATGGTTTAACTCAGCGGCCTGGCAGCCCATGAAAAGCCTTGAATATTTCTTTTGTTTTTGCTGTTTTTATGATAAGGGATTTATAAATATTTTTCTGATAAACTGGTGTTCATTACAACTCGGCATGACTTTCAGTGCTTAGGTGTCAGTACATGATCAGTTTTTAAACCGGTAGCGTACTACTCCGGTCTGGTTTTGACTAGATGTCTCTAGCATTATACAAACAAATCAATGGCTTTTCAAGCCCAATGTGGTTTCTATATGAACCAACAAGAGGGCAAGGAGTTATCAACACTCCAGATTGGTGTTTTTCACCCTTACCATACAAGCAGTTGGTCAGCCAATGAGGTATGTCACAGATATTATTTATTTTATTTAGTTAATACAAATCTTGGTTATTCATCCAAGTTATGTATATTTTTGGGTGTCATGACCCATCCAGTGGTAAACCACTAGGACACTTTAAAGTTCTTGTATGCAGGAACACAAATAATCATGGACTATGCATAAATAGACCCCAAAAGTGAAACAAGTTTTCAAAATATCAAGCAACACAAGCATGCTCGATGGCATGACAGTTAAAGGTGTTTCTGCTATCTTATTACAAGGAGCTTCAAAACGGCCCAAATTGAATAATTGTTTTCAAGCAGTAGCAGACTGTAGCTCGTAAACCGGTCGCCGATCTAAGATGCTTCATCGGGATGGCTTGACGGTTGAGGGTCATCTTGTGCAGTCACATCTTCTTCATCCCTCCCCAGACGCAGGAAATCTACCGCTGACCAATCGATTCCGGTTAAAGCTTGAAACACAGCCTCTTCATGGATAAGGCTGGAGGGGTCAATGTCAGGAGCGTAAGTATGCTTACGGATTGGAGGCATAAGTTCTTCAACATTATGTATCACGATAGGCTGTCTCTTTCCTTCAACATCATAAACCGGCTGGAAATGAGAGAAGTCTGTGTCCTCCGCCAGTTTGCTGGCTATTGGCCGCATCTCCTTTGTCAGCTTTCGGAGGTCATCATTGTTGAAGTCTGAACCGTCCTCCTTCACACATGGATATCCTTTAATGATATCTGCCGCTTCAAGATCCGGAATCCATGCCTTGGCCCAGATTAGTGCGGTCAGCGCTCCTGCTCTTGCGGCTGCTTTCTTCAGTTCTGTAATCCGGGCAGGCAGCATGGCCAGCTTCTCAAGTGTTTCCTTTATCAACGATGGCGCCGGCTTGTTATATGCCGCAGTGCCAATAGCACGATGGGATCCAGAATATAGCTGCTCGATTAAGGAGTACGCCGCCTTAAGCTTCATTCGCATATCAGAGCCCAAATGAGCAATGCGGGTGCCTGGCACGGTTTAATATCGGTAAACCGGTCAATGATAAGATCTTATGAATTAGACAAACGGCATGAGGAGGTACTTACCAAACACAACGGATGTCATGGCGTCAATCTATCGCTTCAAGCCGGTCAGTTCGTCTACCACTGGCTTCAGGGCTGCTTCTGCGTCCTCGGCTTTCCTTGTTAAACCATCCTTTTGTGTTTCCCAGTCAGCACACTCGTTGTTGAAAGTCTCTTTAAACTTCTCCATAGATGCCAGGGCATTGGTCAGCTCCTCTTTGGCTTTGGAAGCCTCTGCTTGTTGAGACTTTATGTTCTCTTGAAGATGAGCAGTTTGAGCATCCCTCTTACTCAGCTCGGCCTGCAAAGGCGAAGATATGTCAAACAACGGGATATGTATTTTCTAAGTACCAAGAGTATAACAACTTATGCACTTTGTACTTGGGGGCTAATGCCTATTTGCTCTATTATCAACAAATCTTTCACAAGTCTCAAGTACAATGCAAAGCATTATCCTTAACACTTGGGGGGCTAATGTACATCTACTCAAAATTGATGCATTGATTCAAGACCTGGTTTACCTCGCAAAGCTAAACCGTCCCTTGGGGGCTACACCGATGAAAACTACATGAATACAATGATAAAGTATCGGTTTTGTTTTTACTGAGGAATTGACATATTGAGGATCAGCATGCAAGGATTAAGATATTACAAAGTCCAGGTTTATGATTAACATCATACACCAGCCCTTGGGGGCTACTTGGGCTGATGTCTATACTTTGTAGTCAAGAATTGAAAGGTGATGAAAATACCTCATAGCGTTCCTTCATCAGGTTCACCAAACCGGCTTCATAGTCACGGTTTTAGTGTAGACGGTTTAAAAAACCAGAGTGGAGTTCTTCAGCGTTGAGATGGGCGTAGCTTGACAAATCAGTGCTCCATTTACCTTTCTCCATGGCAGCATGCTCTTCTTTGGCACTGTGTTTGGCCAAGATTACAGGATGGCCAGGAGAGTTGTGGCCCATACCGGTAATGATAACATCGTCTCCTTGGCCTCCAGTAGTTTTTACGGGTGCTGGTGAATTGTCAGTGGCTCTCACCGGACTAGAAGACCTGTCGTCAGCCCGAATTGGATCTACCGGTTCACTGTTAGGTACAGCAGTGTCAGCTTCTGGTTGATTATCAATATTCAGATCTTGAGGGGGTGGTTCATCAAACATGGCTTCTGGATTTGCACCCTCCAGTTCACCCGTATGTTCTGGTTCAACTGTTTGCTCCTGTTCAAGAACCACCTGGTCTTCAGACGGATTGTTCACCCGAGCTTTTTTGCTGGGTCTAGCTTTGGCTCTACAAATAAAACAAAAAGAGAGATGTATAGATTAAGTATAGTATACAAGGTATGAAAACATTCAAAGAAGGGGATTGAGTACTTACCCAACTACAGTTTTGAGAGGAGGGAGTTGGGTTGCTGTTGACTCGCCAGATGATGAGGGAGGTGTCACCTGATAATTTGAATCGGACAGATTAAGAGGTTGTCGGAAATAACCTGCCTTGGGGTAAGAATTGTCAGAAGGAGGTGAGACCTCAGATCGGCGCTTTCGAACCGGGGTGTCAGGTAAACCGGTTGAAGTGACCTTTTGGCCGCTGTGCCGGGTTGTACGGCGAGCCTCGTGCTGCTGCTTCTTCAAAATAAATGTTGGGTCCAAGTGAGCAAGAGGATGTGAAAAGCTTACTTTCTAGATCGCTTAACGGATTTTTTGTGTTGGCAGAGAGTCTGAATCGGAGGAAAGGACAACTACCTCTACATCGTCATCTTGGCTACCTTCCGCGCCCTCCTGATAAACATCATTGTTAATGAGATGCATAAATAGGGAACCAGGTGAATCGAGTTCTACCTCAACTTCTGGTTCATCTATATCGTCATCCAGTTCCATGCTGATGCATTCAGCTGCCTTCCGCTTTGAGGTTTTCTTGACGGCTTTTGTTTTAGGGCGAGAGGGCTTTGCAGCTTTCTCTGCAGGTTTCTTCTTCCAGAACGGATCATCACCCTGTTTATAAATGAGCAGAAGGATGTTCACAGGTTATACAGTTTACAAGATATCAAGTGTGAAGTGGAAAGACAGTACTTACAGCAGGCGGTTTGTTTTCTGTATAGAAGGGGTTCAAGCCGGTTTGGCGGCAGACAGATTCCGATTCATTCAAAATCTTCTTGACACCTTCAGTAACTTCTTCATCAGTTAATTGAATGTTGATGTGGCGTTGGGAGTCTTCTACTTCACTAGTGTACTCACACATTAAACCGGAGCGGTGGCTTAATGGCAAGATGCTCCAGGATATCCAGCAACGCACAAAGTCGACGCCTGATAAACCGTTGGCCATAAAGGCTCGGAGCTTGGCGAGTTGAGGGGCATATGAGGCCCGTTCCGTAGCACTTAAACATTGCAGCAGTGGATGAGTGTTGGAGAGCCGGTGGGCATGGTAACCCGGCAGAGGGTTCTCGTCTTTAGGGGAGGTATCTTTACAGTAGAACCAAGTTTGGTTCCAATCTTTGGGATGGCTGTGCAGCTTGGCATGAGGAAATTTGACTTCTTTTCTTTTTGAATTGAGACACCCCCAAGTTCAGTGTTGGGTCTGTCTACAAATTCAGTGCACAAGTTCAGATGGGAAAAAATCCCGGATCAACTCAGCTGTTGGTTCATCCGATAGATACACTTCACAGAAGACTTGGAAGTTGCATATATAGGAAACTGAGTTAGGTCCAATATCTTGAGGGTGGAGCTGGAAACTGGCAAGCACATCTCGGAAAAACTTTGACCCGGGCGGTTTGAAACCATGGCCTCTATGGTCAACAAATATCACTACCTCACCCTGCTTAGGGGTAGGGGGATTCTCCGATCCAGGAACTCGTCATCGGATCTCATTCTTTTTTGGTAAGGTACCAATGTTGACCACGCCGTTCAGCTGTTCTTCGGTAACCCGAGAAGGAGCCCAGTTGCAAGCATAAAACTGTTTGGCCATTGCAAATAAAAGGCTGAAAGGAAATACCAGTTTACAAATCATTCATGGTGATACATAAGATACGACGGAACAAATACATACAAGTATGTAAATTGTGTAAACTGGAGGTGGATATTATAATGAATGACAAGGCAATATCAGAACAAAGGAATGCACATACTGTTAAATCGGAGTATAACAACGGAGGTAAAAGGCTTGTCTGGTTTACCAGAGGGCTAATGGTATATGATAGATTGCTTTTACAAAGGTAAAACGCCTATGTGGTAAAGAGGATATAGGTCTAAGGAAAGAATGACTAAGTAAGGTAAAAACATATTTCATAAGGTTACAGTGAAATTTTGGATCTACCGTCAGACAGGAAAAATAAAAGGATTTAGACCTAAAAGGTTGTTCTCGAGGCAGTTCACAAGAGACCAGATCAGTGTTTTATGAGCATAAAGGGTTGTTTTGGTAACAGAAGATAAGCCATTACGTGGAATACATCAGGTCTGAAGTTTTTATCCATGGACTAAGAGGAAACAAGGGAAGAACAGCGCCGGAGTCTCGATGAACTTCGACGAATGACGAAACCCTAGATAGATCTACAACGGAGAAAGGAAGGGACTTATAGTGGCTGTTGAAGTAGCGGAGGTATGCTGCGGTTCTCTGGTACAACCAGGTTGATGCAGCGGCCGTCGGAGAGACGAAGGCGAAGCTCGGTGACGGCGGCAGAGCTCAGGGGCAGAGATGTCGCAAGGAGGAAGAAGAAGTGAAGGAGACGAAGGGGAAAAAGGAGAAGGGCCCGTGGTCCTATTCATAAGGCGAAGAGATAGAGCGACAAGTGCCTGAATCGAGGAGCTCAAAAATGGATAGTTAATAAGGATGTCGCCTCGATGGTTGGATATTCATTAATGAAGGGAATCTTTGGCTTCGACGAATAGATGACGTCAGGGTGGTTTACTATAGATTTAAAGGATGACATCGTGGCGGTTTACCAGATTTATATGAAGGTGACAGGGCAAGAATTTTTCTAAGTATTGAAGATTGACATGAACAAGTTCAAATCAATCTGGGGCCTAATGTTGGGGATATGATTACTGGAGGTAAACCGACTAGGAGTGGCCGGGTTAGCTCCATGAAGATAGAAGCCCATGAAGACGTGAATATGGAGGCGCTTTACGAAGGCCCAAGGCCCAGGGGCGGGTTAAAGCATGTAGATGTAAACCGACTTTGTCATGTAACTTGTATTATAAGTTAGTGGAATAGAGACCGAGCCGGACACATCTATGATCCGGCTTCGGGACTCTGTAAACCGGTGGGCGTCAACCTATGTATATAAAGGGACGACCCGACCGCGGTTTAGGGAGAACAGACAACAACTCGAGAGCCACGCAAAGCGGATTCGCTCCCTGGTCATCGAAACCCTAGCAATACCAATCACAACTAGACGTAGCCTTTTACCTTCATCGAAGGGGCTGAACTAGTATAAAATCCCTCGTGTCCCTTGTCCGGTTTAACCCCTTTAAGCTAACCCGTAGCGATGGCTCCACGACTAAGTCCTTTCACGAGGACATCTGCCGTGACAAACCCACGACACGAAGGGAAGGCTGTCAAGGAGCAGGCTGCTTAGAAGAAGATCAAGGCCTGGGTCAACGAGGTCCAACAGGAGCTCGAGGACGCGGTGAAGAAGTGCGAGGCCTTGGAGCGCGATGCGCCGGTCAAGAGATCGAACTCGCCAAGGCTCGTCAGAGTGCATAGGCAGCCCAGAATGAGGCCTAGGGCGCCCTCCAGGAGATCCAGGAAGCTAGGAAGATCACGGCGGGTAAGGCATTCAATATGCAAAGCAAGAATGTGAAGATGAAATATTGTTTACTAACCTGGATTCGGAGTTCTCTAGGGGCTTTTACTGATCTGCCACGCAGTGTGGCTGATGCCACAGAGCTCTTCCGAGCCGAAGAAGGGAGCTCCACGGAGAGGTTGTTCTGGTCGTAATATCTTGCGCCTGAACATCCGGTGCCCTTCAGCGATCAGCTAAACCAGCTGGTCGAGCAGCATAGGGTGGCCGAACTAGCCATGAAAGATTTAATAATCCGGTTGTGGCCAGCCGAAGCTATACCCGGCAGTTACTTCGGCCTTGTGAAGCGACTGGTGGGTGTCTGTCCTCGGCTGGACGTCGTCAAGCGGTCCGTCTGCATCGAGGGCGCACGTCTGGCCTTCTCCTATTGCAAGGTCTGGTGGGCGAAGCTGGATGCTGTCAAATTAACGACCGAGGGGCCGCCGGAGGGCAAGGAGTACCGCACACCCAAGCGATACTTCGGCGATGTCTTGGAGGGGTCCCGCATTGTTGCAGATCATTGTGCGAAAGACACTATCTTTGAATGAAATTATTCGAGCTCCCTCTACCTTGTATGATAAAACAAAGTGATTGTGCAATATAATGCTTGTTATGTTTTTAAATTTTTTACTTCCTGTGTGGCCGTGTTGTATGAAATCTAAGGGTTAACCAGTCGTCGGCTTCTGCCCCCACGTAGGTAGTACGGGGGTGTTCGGGATGGAATCTAAACAATCTTGATCCAATTAGATGGTCCTTGAAGGAGTTGTTTAGCGCAACGAACCAGGCAACCAAACTATGCAGCTGTAACTCCCTCACTTAGCCATAGGAGTTCGGCAATAAAAACATGGGCGCAGCCCCTAGTATCCGAACTAGAGTGCTATATGCATCTGATCGGGAAGTACCAATCCTTCGCGTAATGCGGAAGAAATCTCCAATGATTTGTATCCTCCGAACAGCTGACCGGATCTCACCGCATCATGACAGTTAGTTTTCGGCTTTCTCTACTGAGGTGCTCCTTTGGATAAACCAAGGCACAAACGCAGTAGTTCTCCCTTTACTACCTTAGCCGATATAGTGGAGCATAAGGTAGCAAGCACAGGAGCCGGGCAACCCAACTATTGACCAAAGACATGATTCAGAGCCAATGCATATAATGCTAAATTCAGGGTGCCGAACTATACTTATAAAAAGTGTTCGGACTTTTTTTGCCGTAATGTGGGGTGCTATGAAGCCCCTGGCAAACGTCAAACATACCGAAGTGTACGGGTGCTACCTGATAGGGTTATCCACAGGGGAGCTGAGAGAAAAAAGAGAAAGAAAACAGAAACGGTGCAAAGGTAAAAAGCTGGGGTCCTAAAGCTCCAGCCGCAAACTGTTCTCATTGTAATTTAATTAGTACGTCAAGGCGCATAGATACACGTAGTGCGATAAGCAACAGGCTATTTGACATGCCGAAACCAAGGGAGAGCTGCATGTGGGTCCTGAAAAGCAGGTAGAGTTATCGTTAACGGAATCACCTAAAAAGTCCCCATATGTCTGCGTTTCTCGCTGTCTTGGTGTGTTTATCCTTCAAGAGGACCGATGACCAGACCACCAGATGGGGCCTGTGGGTTTGAGACCTGAAAAGGAAACAAGTAAAAGTGAAAGTATCTGTGTATCCGATGTCGGTTGAGCCTTACTATGGACCACACGCTAGCTATGCCTCCGTCGATGCCCATGGGATTTTGAGTGCGTAGTTATGTACGCGCGGCACGAATGCCACCACTTGATCGGGACAAAGACGGAGGCCAGATTGCTAGTCGAGCTCCTGACAAGCCGAGCTCTCCTGCTGCAGAGTAGTTCGGACCCTCTTAATGGTGTCTGTGGGCTCGGCAGCTGAATTAAGGTTCTGCTTGAGAAGGCCGCTCTATACGTCTGCTGCTAAGGCAGTTGTGTGCTCTTCTGTACGGAGGGAGCGTTCCGTATTTCCATTGACTTTTATGACGCCGCATGGACCGGGCATCTTGAGCTTGAATCGAGCAAACGTAGTTCGTCTGAGCAATGCGTGATAGCCGCTGCGGAAGGGGACGATATCGAAGATTAACTCCATGCTTCGGAGGTTGTCCGAAGATCCGAAGACAACCTCTAGTGTGATTGAGCCCGTACAATTGGCCTCTACACCTGGTATGACTCCTTTGAAGGTAGTCCTGGTGGGCTTGATCCGTGATGGGTTAATGCCCATTTTTCATGTTGTATCCTGATAGAGCAGATTGAGGCTGCTACCTCTGTCCATAAGGACGCGAGTCAGGTGGAACCCATCAATTATTGGGTCTAGGACCAGTGCGGCTGAGCCACCATGATGGATACTGGTCAGATGATCCCGGTGATCAAAGGTGATCGGGCATGACGACCACGTATTAAATTTTGGGGCGACCGGTTGTATCGCGTAGACGTCCATGAGCGCACGCTTGCACTCCCTCTTGGGGATGTGGGTAGCGTATATCATGTTCACCATTTTGACCTGAGGGGGAAACTTCTTCTGTCCCCCTGTGTTCGGTTGCTGGGGCTCTTCGTCATTGTCCTTGCTTTGCGATCCCTTTTCCCTGTTCTCGGTGTTAAATTTGCCGCCCTGTTTGAAAACCCAGCAATCTCTATTTGTATGATTGGGTGGTTTGTCCGGGGTGCCATGAATCTTGCACGGACGATCAAGTATGCGGTCCAAGCTGGACGGGCCTAAATTGTTCTTTTGGAACGGCTTGTTTCGCTGACCACACTTAGAGCCACTGAATCCGGCATTCACCACCCTATCCTCGGTGTGGTCACTTTTGTTTCGACGCTTGTATCTGTTGCGTCGAGACTTGTCTTTGTTATTTTTAACTTCAAGGGTGCCGTCGTCGCTTGCATTGTTTTTCCTATGGGCCAACCAACTGTCCTCGCCCGCACAAAAGCGGGTCATGAGTGCTGTCGGTGTCAAAACCGGCGGATCTCGGGTAGGGGTCCCGAACTATGCGTCTAAGGCGGATGGTAACAGGAGGTAGGGAACACAATGTTTTACCCAAGTTCGGGCCCTCTTGATGGAGGTAAAACCCTACGTCCTGCTTGATTAATATTGATGATATGGGTAGTACAAGAGTAGATCTACCACGAGATCAGAGAGGCTAAACCCTAGAAGCTAGCCTATGGTATGATTGTATGTTGTCCTACAGACTAAAACCCTCCGGTTTATATGGACACCGGAGAGGGTTAGGGTTACACAAGGTCGGTTACAAAGGAGGAGATATACATATCCGTATTGCCTAGCTTGCCTTCCACGCCAAGTAGAGTCTCATCCAGACACGAGACGAAGCCTTCAATCTTGTATCTTCATAGTCCAACAGTCCGGCCAAAGGATATAGTCCGGCTGTCCGGAGACCCCCTAATCCAGGAATCCCTCAGTAGCCCCCGAACCAGTCTTCAATGACGACGAGTCCGACGCGCAGTATTGTCTTCGGCATTGCAAGGCGGGTTCTTCTCCAATTTCCAAGTGTTTGAAAATAGTATCCGGCCCCATAAATGTTGATCCTCTTGGCTTCTGCACCCAATAAGGGCAGTTTCTCATGCATCAAACGAATACGAGGCCCCAGGGCATTTTTACATTCACCCCTAGCCAAATAAATAAATTGTCTATTAAAGGGATTGGGATTCTTAGATCCGATCCACACCATCCTCCCATCAGCGAGAATCCATCAGAGCACGTTTCGGAAAGATCCATTCCAGCATGGCCGACCTCCGCAGCTCCTCCTCCCTTCCCCGTACCCCTAAGCTTGGCGATTGGGAGAGGTGTTCAGTCCCACACAGTCGATTGGTCGAACTGCATACCAAAGGATTTCTTCCTCCGGCATATATGGTGCTCGTTCGAGCCGGGCTCGCCACCTACAATGGCGGGGAGCAAGCGGAGAACCTTCCCTGTCCCTCCATGGGGGAACGGGTTTGCCTTGTTCCTTACTTACTAAGGGGACTCGGATTTCCAATTCATCCGTTCCTCCGCGGGCTCCTGGAGTTCTACGGCCTCCAACTACACAATCTCACCCCTGCCTCCATTCTACACATCGCCGGCTACGTTGCTCTCTGCGAGTTGTTCCTGGGCTGCGAGGCTCACTTCTAGCTATGGAAAAGGCTATTTTGCCTCGTCCCTCGCACACAGAGGGAATCACTTTATCAAGTGGACGGAGCCGAAGTATGGCGCATCGCCGATACCGGATATCTGTCCAGTACCCTGAAGAAGCCGTCCGAAGACTGGCCTTTAGAATGGTTTTATATGGAGGACGTTCCCCTTCTGGACCCTATTTGGCGCGGTCTTCCTGAGTTCAACAATGCTGCTCTGAAGAAGCGCCGAAGTTGGCGCTCACGGAACCCCAGGTGGAAGACGACAGAGAAGTCCTCTATGTGATGAACTGGATTAAGGCACTGGCTCAGTTAGGATTAACAATAACCGAGTTATGTCGATTTGCATAATGCGGGGAGTTCAACCACTTCAATACCGTGGGCACCCCTTGTGGTGTTTCAACGGGGAGGATGACGCCACCCGCTACGGGCGTAAGGGTCCGGGCGATGCTGCCGCATTAGCCAAAATTCTGTCCGAACAGTTCAAGGGAGAGGAGGAGGAGTTCACCCGCATCAAGCCACGGGATGGATTCTCCATGTACAATCCTCCAAGATGGGTAAGCTATATCCCCTTACTTCCATTTTCCCGCATCTTTCGTTGTAAGTATTCACCTTGCCAATTTGCGACAGGAACTGCGAAAGGCCATAAAGGAGGTCAGCAGCCCTTCTCCACAACCGGAGGACCCTGACCGGGCCCTCGACTCCGGACTCGAAGAAGATCCGGTTATCTCCGTGGAGCTGATAAACCGGCAGTTCTATTAGTTAAGCTGTGACGATGCCATGGTGGCCATTACGACCGACTACCCCGGACTGTTCCCTGCATCGCATGTAAGAAAAACCGAAAAGTCCCAACTAAAAAAAGTAGGATCCCCTTTTAGACACTTCACCCACAATATTCACATGGCCTTTTTTACAGGGAAGGCATTCGGGATGCCCTGCAGCAATGCGCCCACAGGAGGCACCGAGGCTGGGTAGGCCAAAAAGGAAGGCGGTCAGGACGGAGACGCCAGCGCAAAGGTACAACAAACCCTGCTTCGTGGTTGTCATCTTTATCAAAATGTAATGAAGCCCGTGTTTCTTTAATAGAAAAACGCTCGCCGGAATATGTCCGGCGATGTTGCCGTTCACGCTTCCACCAGTCGGGCACCAGGACCGGACACGGAGGCAGAAGCCGATATGGGGCAGGTGCCGGATAATCCCCCTATAGAGGATGCAGATAGGTTATCCGCTACAAACTCAGAAGTGGAAAGCGCCATGAATCATAGGCGCCACCGGGCCGTACTTCGTGACGCTTGTTTCTCACCAGAGGCGTTTGATGGCGTACCTCCGTGCCGCTCAAGATGGTCTAGCCAAAGCCACAGATCAGTATGTAAAGGATGTACGGGTGAGTGAATCTGACAATTTATATGTATCAGTAGCCCCTGAGACTTGAAACAGTTAGCAGAACTAATTTAAGGATCATCTTTATTGTGCAGGTTCTTACATAGAAGAATACTAGGCTGTCCCAGGAGCTGGAGGAATGCAAGACCCAACTACGGGCCGCTATTGCCGCATTGCAGGAACAGAAAAGGCCTCCCGCTGGTAACATTTTAAAGAATGATGGTTACCATATAGTGCGCGGTGTGGCTGCAGATCTAACAATAGATTTTGCAGATGAATCCGGAGAAAATCCGGAGGACCAGCATGTTATGCGGCAGCTAGAAGCTGGCAAACGCGTGCTAACTAAGGTTAGGCGGGAGAAAAACAATCTCCAAGATGCCAATATAAAGCTGAACATGGAACTAAAAGACGTTCGGGGCCAGCTTGCAGACTCTGAGAAGGAGAATAAGAGACTTCGACGCGACATTTTTAGTAAGTGCTTGAACGAATCCTTTAAAGGTATTCAACAAAGAAGCCGACTAATAGTGTTATGTCTATAGGTATGCTGACGGGTCGTCCCGCGGAGGAAATGCCCGGGTCTGCGGGTGATCTTCTGTCCGAGCTGTCACATCTGCATGAACAAGTTCGGCAGGTGATGCAGGGTGTTGCCCAGGCCTTGTGTCCGTACGTCTCCCTGCCAGACGGCGTTGCGGAGCTTGCGGAGAAGCTCAAAGGAGCGCGGCAGCACTTCTGATTATGGAAGATATCAGCCTGCCGATAGGGTGCCATAGAGGCTTGGGCCATGGTGAAGACACGGTATACCAAAGCAGACCCAAATCACATGGCCGAGGTCGGACCTGTGGGGCCCGACGGAAAGGAGATCCCCGTTAGCTTAGTTTATGGGCAAGTAGAATTAGCCGCAAAGTACTCCCAATAGGATTGTAAGCTAGACCGCCTGTTGGATGGTATAGAAGAAGAATTTAGTCAGTCTGCATGACTATGTAATTGAAGTGACATGTATAATGCCTTCTAGCCGGATTGTAGATCATTTGTTGTTGCGGACCTTTTCGCTTCAGCCTCCGGGCCCAATAGTCCGGAGTGTATCCGAATACCCGCTCAGTTATATAAGGACCGAGGTATGCATGGAGACTAGGCATAGGGGTCATTAGTGCTTTATCAGACAAGTGCCCAACTAGTTATGTTATATTACATGGGTAGTAAGAAACATCTTCCAGTGAGAATAGTTCCGTTAAGGGTTCCTTTCCCTAGGCAAGCATGCCCTAAAGTGCATGTCGAGACTGCGATAGGAAACGCAGGAAAAACATCTGGGGGCAGATATGAAAAATAAAAATCATCTTTTGTTCACCGACCGAATATTCCCTTAAGAACGCTAGCTTTCGGCTTCACCCAGTTTGAGGTACACATCCGGCTGACCCGGCAGTAACAATCGCAGAGGTGCTCCCCTTATGCCCTAGCCAAATTAACGGGAACGTAGGGCATAAATACAAGAGCCAGGCAACCCAGCTTGGCCAAAACTTATGTCATATCGATGCATATAATGGTGAAAAAAGGTACATGCGGAAGTATAACACATGTTCTGTAAATGAAGCCCGGATAAATAATTTAAGCTTCTGTGAAAGAAGCCCCCAGGTATGAAGAGTGCGGCTAGCGCATCTGTAATGTGCAAACAAGGCTCCAGGTGACCCTTCAAGGCCTAGAGAAATAATAAAAGAAAGAAAGAAAGGAAAACAGGACAGATAATGTATTTGTGAAAAATGGACAAAGGGAGGGGACTAACATAGAGTACGGTGCTAGGCGTAGAATCTTCGGAGCTTGGCCGCGTTCCATGGGTTCGGCTCGAGTCAGCTAGTCGATGCATCCCGCAGTCGGTATGCTCCACCGGTCAGAACTTGGTCAATAATGAAGGGACCTTCCCATTTGGGCTCGAGTTTGTTCTTTTTCTTATCCAGCAGGCGTAGAACTAGTTCGCCAATGTTATAAGTTTTGGCCCGTACTTCTCTGCTTTGGTATCTGCGAGCCTGTTGCTGATAAAATGTGGAACGGGCTTTGGCTAAGTCACGTTCCTCCTCCAAGGTGTCCAAACTTTACTGCCGATCGAGCTTGGCTTCTCTTTCTTCGTACATGCGCACTCTAGGTGAGTCATGAATTATGTCACAGGGCAAGACTGCCTCTGCGCCGTACACCATAAAGAAGGGTGTATATGCGGTACTTCGATTCGGCGTGGTCCGCAGCCTCCAGAGTACGGAGTCGAGCTCCTCTACCCAGTGAGAGTTAGACTCTGTTAAGGAACACACTAATCTAGGTTTAATGCTACTCATTATAAGACCGTTTGCTCGCTCGACTTGACCGTTGCTTTGTGGGTGATAGACTGAGGCATAATCGAGCTGAATGCCCATTTTGCTGCACCAGAGTTTTACCTCGTCGGCCATGAAGTTCGTGACATTATCAGTGATGATGCTATGGGGGACGCCATAACGGTGTACAACCCCGGATATGAAATCTATCACCGGTCCGGATTCGGCGGTTTTAACCGGTTTGGCCTATATCCATTTGGTGAATTTATCCACCATGACCAATAAGTATTTTTTCTTGTGGGTTCCCCCTTTAAGGGGTCCAACCATGTCAAGCCCCCAGACCGCAAAGGGCCATGTAATGGGGATTGTTTGGAGGGCGGTGGGTGGCATGTGGCTTTGATTTGCAAAGAGCTGGCAACGGGCGCAACGTTGGACCAAGTCCTGTGCATCTCCCCGGGTCGTTGGCCAATAGAATCATGTACGGAAGGCCTTGCTTACAAGAGCCCGGGCTGCGGCGTGATGACCGCCGAGTCCGCGTGAATTTCTGCCAAAAGATTCCGCCCTTCCTCTTCGGAGATGCACCTTTGAAGGACTCCGGTAGTGCTTTTTTTGTACAATTCTCCCTCATGGACCCTGTAGGCCTTGGATTGCCGCACTATGCAGCGTGCCTCATTTTGGTCCTCTGGAAGTTCCTGTCTAGTTAGGTAGGCCAGGAATGGTTCAGTCCACGGGGCAATAATGGCCATTATTTCGTGGGCTCAAGGTGTCATTTCGGTGGCGGAGCCTCCGCTTGTGTCAGAGAGTTCGGTATCGGGTATTTTGGCCGGGTCCGGACTATTGTAACCGGTGTCCCCTTCCCATATTACGGATGGCTTGAAAAGCCTTTCCAAAAATATGTTGGGGGGACCGTGTTGCGTTTTGCGCCGATGCGGACGAGGATATCCGCCGCCTGATTGTTTTCCCGAGCCACATGGTGAAATTCGAGTCCTTCGAACCGAGCTGACATTTTTAGGATGGCGTTTTGATAGGCCGCCATTTTCGGATACTTGGCGTCAAAATCTCCGTTTATTTGGGATATTGCGAGGTTTGAATCCCCAAGCACCTCCAGGCGTTGAATGCCCATGGAGACTGCCATCCGAAGACCGTGCAACAGAGCTTCGTATTCGGCTGCATTGTTGGAGTCTGTATACAATATTTGAAGTATGTACCGGACGGTATCTCCAGTTGAGGACGTCTGGGCGATGCCAGCCCCTAGACTGGACATCATTTTAGAACCGTCAAAGTGCATGATCCAATTGGAGTATGCGCCGTACTCTTTAGGGAGTTTGGCCTCCGTCCATTCGGCGACGAAGTCGGCCAGTACTTGCGATTTAATGGCTCGGCGAGGTTTGTATGTTATGTCGAATGGGAGGAGCTCAATGGCCCATTTGGCAATCCGGCCCATAGCGTCGCGGTTGTTGATGATATCATTAAGTGGCACTTCCGAGGCTACTGTAATCGAACACTCTTGAAAGTAGTGTCGCAGTTTCCGTGATGCCATGAATACCGCATATGATATCTTTTGGTAATGCGGGTACTGTGATTTGCATGGAGTGAGGACAGTGGATACATAGTATACCGGGTTTTGAAGAGGGAATTTGTGTCCGTCCGCTTCCCGTTCAACAACGAGCACCGCGCTTACAACTTGATGAGTTGTCGCAATGTACAACAACATTGGTTCGCCAATGTTTGGCGCGGCTAGGATCGGGTTCATTGCCAGCATGGCCTTTATTTCTTCCAATCCGGCTGTGGCCGCGTCCGTCCACTCGAAGTGTTCGGTGCGCCGAAGGAGGCGATAAAGGGGTAGAGCCTTTTCTCCTAAGCGGGAGATAAAGCTGCTTAGAGCCGCCACGCATCCAGTTAACTTCTGGATTTGTTTGAGGTCTATTGGGGAAGCCAACTATGACAAAGCTCGGATTTTGGCCGGATTAGCTTCAATACCTCTACTGGAGACAATGAATCCCAGGAGCTTTCTGGCTGGTATGCCGAAAACGCATTTTTCTGGATTGAGCTTGATGTCATATGTTCAGAGGTTGTCGAATGTGAGCCTCAAGTCGTCTATCAAAGAGTCGACGTGTTTGGTTTTGACGACCACATCGTCTACTTACGCCTCTACTGTTTTGCCAATTTGTTTCTCCAGACATGTCTGAATCATGCGCTGATATGTTGCGCCGGCGTTTTTGAGCCCAAAAGGCATTGTGTTGAATCATAAGGGACCGTATGGTGTGATGAATGCCGTTGTGGCTTGGTCGGATTCTGCCATCTTGATTTAGTGGTAACCGGAGTATGCGTCGAGGAAACACAATGACTCGTGTCCTGCGGTAGCGTCAATGATTTGATCGATGCGTGGGAGGGGGAAGGGATCCTTTGGGCAAGCTTTATTGAGGTCTTTGAAATCGACGCAAAGGCGCCAGGATTTGTCCTTCTTTGGTACCATCACCAGGTTTGCTAGCTAGTCCGGATGTTTTATTTCTCTGATGAATCCGGCCTCCAATAACTTGGCTAGTTCTTCTCCCATGGCCTGTCTCTTAGGTTTGGAGAAACGCCAAATAGCTTGCTTGACCGGCTTTAATCCATTTAGGATATTGAGGCTATGCTCGGCCAACCTGCATGGGATTCCTGGCATGTCTGAGGGATGCCAGGCGAATATGTCCCAATTCTCATGCAGGAACTCTCGTAGTGCGGCGTCCACCGCGGGGTTTAACTCTGCCCCGATGGAGGCTGTTTTTGTAGGGTCCATTAGGTGGACTTGGAATTTGACTATTTCATCCGCTGGTTTAAAAGAGGTGGACTTGGATCTCTTGTCGAGTATCACGTCATCCCTATCCACTTTGGAGCGTAGTGTGGTTAATTCCTCGGCCGAGAGGGCTTCGAATAATGCCTCGAGGGCCAATGCGACTGTTTTGTTTTCGGCACGGAGTGCTGTGTCCGGATCACTGGCGAGAGTGATGATTCCGTTGGGCCCGGGCATTTTAAGCTTCATGTACCAGTAATGGGGTATGGCTTGGAAGATTGTAAACGCCTCCCATCCTAAAAGAGCGTGATAGCCACTGCTGAACGGGGCCACTTGGAATGTAATTTCTTCGGACCTGTAATTGTCCGGCGTGCCGAATACCACATCTAGTGTGATTTTCCTAGCACAACGTGCTTCCCGACTGGGGATAATTCCTCTAAAGGTTGTGCTACTTTGCTCGATGCGGTTCCAGTCTATTTCCATCTTTTGAAGAGTTTCCTCATAGATGAGGTTTAGTCCACTGCCGCCATCCATGAGTACTTTGGTGAGTCGAAAGCCGTCCACGATTGGACTGAGGACCAGTGCGGCTGGTGCTTGGGCTGTTCAGAATTTCGGTTCATCACTAGCATTGAAGGTGATAGCCGTGTCACTCCATGGATTTGTTGCCGCTACGTGGCAGATTTTGGCCATGCTGCGGAGTGTTCGCTTGCACCTATTATTTGACGCAAAGGTCTCGAACACTGTGAACACCGTATTGTTATCAACTGGATGGTGCTCTGTGGTATGTGGGATAAGAAGATCCTCATCACTTTTGGCCACCTACCAGAGTATCCAACATGCTCTAAGGCTGTGTGTTGGTATCATATCCGATGTGCTATGAATTTTGCAGGGTCCGTTGAGCCATCCCTCCAGTATGGTTCCTTGCCCTGTAGAGGGTTTTTGCTTTTTGGTAGTTAACCCGGGTGTATTATGATAATGCACCCTTTTATTTCGGACTGGGTTTGTGTTCAGGGCCGGATTATCCCAAAAGTTTGTTTCAGTTTTCCAGGCACTTTCCATCGCACAGTACTTTCGTACTATGGACACCAAGTCAGCGAAGCGCGTTATCTCACGGTGATTTATGGCGTTAAGGTTTCCCTTGTCCGTGCAATTATTGCAGAAGAATAAGATTGCGTCTTCCTCACGACAGTCCTTAGCCTTGTTCATTGCAAGGAGGAATCTGGCCCAGTAATGATGTACTGTTTCCTGGGGCTCTTGCCTAATATGGGAAAGGTCGCTTGTGTTGGGGTGGGTGGGTGGAATTGAATCCGAACCCCTACCCGATCTAGGATTCAGGGGCCGAGGAGTTTCCAATTTTGGAAGTTCCGGTTCCGGGGTGTTACCCGCTAAACCTGGTCTGCTGTTTGCTTCTAAATTCAGGGATTGGATGTTGACCTCCCATGAACGGGCGTCCGGCTCGGAGATCTCGGGAATCCAGACATAGTTGGTGCTCAGGATAGAGGAAAGGTCGCCGCATTGTTCCTCCGCCACTGCAATATGATGGGTGACCGCTCGTTTAAGGAGGAGAGCTCCATTGGATCCATCTGTTCGGCGAGTGCCGGTTTGACATGGAGGCTGTTTTCGATGACCCGAGAAGTCATTGTCAGTGCGGTGGCCGAATAGGCGGTCATGATGAACCCGCCTAACCAGAGAGTTTGGCCGACAGCCAAAGCTCCCCTTACAGTAGTACCGTCTTTAAAGACGAGACGGGACATCCTTCCTTCTGGCAACGACACAGAGGAACTCTCAATGAAAGCACCAATGTCGGTGTCAAAACCGGCAGATCTCGGGTAGGGGGGCCCGAACTGTGCGTCTAAGGCAGATGGTAACAGGAGGTAGGGAACACAATGTTTTACCAAGGTTCGGGCCCTCTTGATGGAGGTAAAACGCTACGTCCTGCTTGATTAATATTGATGATATGGGTAGTACAAGAGTAGATCTACCATGAGATCAGAGAGGCTAAACCCTAGAAGCTAGCCTATGGTATGATTGTATGTTGTCCTACGGACTAGACCCTCCGGTTTATATAGACACCAGAGAGGGTTAGGGTTACACAAGGTTAGTTACAAAGGAGGAGATATACATATCCGTATTGCCTAGCTTGCCTTCCACGCCAAGTAGAGTCTCATCCAGACACGACATGAAGCCTTCAATCTTGTATCTTCATAGTCCAATAGTCCGGCCAAAGGATATAGTCCGGCTGTCTGGAGACCCCCTAATCCAGGAATCCCTCAAGTGCCGTGAGGGCCGCCATGGATTTTGGCTTTTCTTGGCCGAGGTGGCGAGCGAGCCATTCGTTGTGGATGCTGTGCTTGAAGGATGCTAGGGCTTCGGCATCCGGACAATCGACGATTTGGTTCTTTTTAGTTAAGAACCTAGTCTGGAATTTCCTGGCAGACTCTCCGGGTTGTTGAACTATATGGCTTAAGTCATCAGTGTCCGGAGGTCGAACATATGTACCTTGGAAGTTATCGAGGAAGGCCTCTTCCATGTCCTCCCAGCTGCCAATAGAATTTTCAGGCAGACTGTTGAGCCAATGCCGAGCTGGCTCCTTGAGTTTTAAAGGGAGGTATTTGATGGTGTGGAGGTCATCGCCGCGGGCCATATGAATGTGGAGAATGAAGTCTTCGATCCACACCGTGGGGTCCGTGGTTCCATCATATGATTCTATATTCACGGGTTTGAACCCTTCTGGGAATTCATGATCCATGACCTCATCAGTGAAGCAATGAGGGTGTGCGGCGCCTCTATATCGGGCCATATCATGACGTAGCTCTAATGGAGTCCATCTGCGGTTTTCAGCCCGCACAGATTAAGTTTGTCACGTCCAAATAGGTGGCCGTCGTCGCGTGTCGATGCACGTCCTCGTGATCCGTAGATTGATTAGGTATGTCCTGCTTTATTGTTTAGGTTTTGCCGGAGGTCATATGTATGGCCGTAGGCTAATTTACCTCTACCTATGCGATGAGGCGGGGCGGGTTGGTGTTCGGCGTGAGTTGCCTTTTTGTCCTGACCACGTGGTGGTCGGTCAGCCGCGTTGTACGATGGTGGTATGTATTCCGGCGCCTCCTCGTCGAACTGAGGTAGCAATTTGCGTTTTGGGTAGCTTTTGTTTGGGCGCTTGAGGCCGTATTCTTCGGCTGCTAGGACATCGGTCCATTTATCATTGAGCAGATCTTGGTTAGCTTGAAGCTGTTGTTGCTTCTTTTTTAGGCTCCTTGCAGTAGCTATTAGCTGGCGCTCGAAGCACTCCTGCTCAAGAGGTTCCTCAGGCACGATGAAATCGTTGGTGCCGAGGCTCACCTCATCCTCGGAGAGTGGAAGATAACTTCCGTCCTCTGAGTCTTCGTGTGTGGCCTATTTACCAGGGCTAACCTGCCCATCTTCCCGTTCATCTTGTTCATTAGTTGTTTCAACGGGGTCTTCGTTGTCTTCGGCACCTTCTGGACTGTTATCTTCTCCTGTGCTGGTGTTGCTGTCTTTACTGCGGCGTGACTTAGAGCGGTGCCGCTGATGCCGGCGCTTGGATTTTATTTCGTAAGGTTTATCCTCAGCTGGATCTTCCTTGTCGTCGCTGCTGTTCTCCTTTGGTGCGTCCACCATGTATACATCATACGAGGAACTGGCCGTCCAGCGTCCGGTGAACGGTGGGTTCTGAGCCTCTTCTTCTCTGGCATCTCGTGCATACCGTCGATGTCCTCGGAGTCGTAATCAAGTGTGTCGGTCAAATCCTCGACTGTGGCTATGAAGTGGATGGCGGGTGGGAAGCAAAATTCTCCATTGTCAGCCCCTAGTTTAGACCGGATAGAGTTCAGCTGTGAGTCCTCCGTCAAGGACATGTTTTTTAATGAGTTTAGCATGTCGCCCAAAGGCGAGTACTAGGAGATGTCTGCGGCGCTCAATTCGAAGATCGATAAATGATCAAGTTCGGCATCCGCGGGCTCACATGGTTCGGAACTTACGGCCAGAGACGAGTCCGGAGTTCTGATGGCACAAGTGTCGTGTGAGATCAAGTCTATGTGCGGCTCCAACACCGGGGAATCTGTGGCCTCCGTGGCGGGGTTGAGCTTCCCGTCCTTGGATGGCGCAGTCTGCTCCGGATCTAAGGCCAGAGCGGTTACGGGAGCTGTCTCCTGGGTGCAGTCCGATGATAGATTTAGGACATGTCTCTCGGGGTGACCAGGAGTGGTAGCCGCGGTCTCGAATCCGGCGAAGATCAAGTCTCCACGGATGTCCGCAATGTAGTTCAAGCTCCCAAATCCAACCTGATGGCTAGGGGCGTAGCTTTTGATCTGCTCCAGATGGCCAAACGAATTGGCCCGCAGTGCGAAGCCGCCGAACACGAAGATTTGTCCGGGGAGGAAAGTTTCTCCTTGGACAACGTCATTATTGATGATTGAAGGGGCCATCAAACCTTTTGGCGACAGCACAGTGGAACTCTCAATGAAAGCACCAATGTCGGTGTCAAAACCGGCGGATCTCGGGTTGGGGGTCCCGAACCGTGCGTTTAAGGTCGATGGTAACAGGAGACAGGGGACACAATGTTCTACCCAGGTTTGGGCTCTCTCTATGGAGGTAATACCCTACGTCCGGCTTGATTGATCTTGATGAATATGAGTATTACAAGAGTTGATCCACCACGAGTTCGTAATGGCTAAACCCTAGAGGTCTAGCTTTTATGGCTATGGTAATGTCCCTCCTCCAGACTAAGTCCTCCAGTTTATATAGACACCGGGAGGATCTAGGGTTACACAAGGTCAGTTACAAAGAAAGTAATCTACATATTTGGTCGCCAAGCTTGCCTTCCACGCCAAGGAGAGTCCCATCCGGGCATGGGTGCAGTCTTCATATCTTCACAACCCAATAATCCGGCCCATGGCTAACAGGCCGGACGCCCAAGGACCCTTTAGTCCTGGACTCCCTCACCTATGCCTTTTCCTACTAAGCCACCTAAAAATAAGGATGAGTAAGAATTTGAATGCTTTGTTGAAATGCTTATGCCAGTCTTTCTACGTACTTGTTTGACTGATATGTTGAAGATGGCCCCATATGCTAAGTACATGAAAGATATTGTCACTAATAAAAGAAGGATACCTGAAGCTGAAATTTCCACCGTGCTTCCAAATTATTATTTTAAGGGTGGAGTACCTAAAAAACTAGGAGATCCAGGAATACCAACTATACCATGCTGCATTAAAAGAAGTTATGTGATTTGGGAGCCGGCGTTAGTGTTATGCCTTTCTATTTATATAGAAGACTTGTTTTGAATAAGCTCACATGTACTGAAATATTTTTGCAAATGGAGGATAAACCAACTGCTATACCTATTGTAATATATGAGGATGTGCCTGTTCTAGTTGCAAATGTTACTATCTTGATAGACTTTGTTATACTTCATATGCCCGAGGATGACAACATGTCAATTATACTTGGTAGCCCCTTTTTGAATAGTACAAGGGCTGTTATTGATTGCAACAAAAGCAAGATCACTTTTCATATTAATGGTCATGAGCATACGATACACTTTCTAAAAAAACAATTCCAAGTGAATGGTATCAATTGTATTGAAATTTTTTCGATAATTACTATTGGAGGTTTTCAATTCCCTCTTCCTACTGTCAAAAAGAAATATGAAACTCTTATTGTAGGGGAGATGAATATCCCCGTTGAGGTAACCTTGTGTTATATGAAAATTCTTCGGTTTCATGTCATTCGAAAATGGTGTTAATAAGGCATGATCAACCATATTAATGGATTCTTTTTAGGGGCATTTGGTCGATGAATTTAGTAATCATAACCTACTAAACCTACTATTTGCTCTCTATTACTTAAAGTTAATAAAGTAGAAATGCCATTATTATCCTGTTTTCTGAATTATCCGGGCAATAAAAAATGTACCAAAAATAAAAGTTCTTGGAATTCCCTGAAAATTTAGTATGATTTTTCAACATTAAATAAGATTTTTTGGCACTGAACACACCCCGGGGGTGCACCTGTGAGCCACAAGATCACAGCGCGCGCCACCCCCCCATGGTGTGCCCTGTAGGTCTATTGATCCCACAAGGACCCACTCACTTAATACGGCTGCCCACTACTTTCTTCCACGTCCAGAAAAAAATCACTTGCTCGTTCAAATCTGCTTTCTGCCCATTTGCCAGCTATTTTTTATCTCCTTGCTCGGAATTTCGTTTCCGAAACTATTTTGGGAGATTACTCTTTGGTATGTGACTCCTCTAATGGTCTAATTAGTTTTTGTTCTAGTGCTTTATACTTTCAATATTTTCTACTGTTGGTGACCATGTTCTTGAGCTTGCATGTTGAATTTATACGGTTCAAAGTAGTTTTGATGCATGATATAGCCTCTAGACACTTGTGGGAGTAGTTGCTATCAGTTTGGTTAAGTTTTTTTCACTTTTATTTTGAGGTACTAAAAATTTCAGAAATTTTCAGAAAAATAAAATGCTAAAGTGGAGGTTGAGAGGTTCTTCGAGCCGGTATCGTAAGGAAGCTCTGAAGCCCAAATACAAGCTTCTTCATGCACCCGAGGTGCGGCCTTGCGAATGGCCATGCAACACGTTCTTGAGGGATGAAGGAATTTATGATGATTTCTATCATTTGGCAAATAATGCCGGCATCATCCCCTTCCTCGAAGATAAGTGTGACCAGTACCTCCTCCTCACAAATACTTCCGTGCAAAACTTTTATGTCTATCCTAGGAGAGATACACCTATGGTTACATTCAACCTATATGATATTCCTAGAGAGATGACACTTGATGATTTTTGTGAAGTTTGCTTGATTCCATTTGAGGGCAACCCCCTAGAGCCACATCCTAGTGGTGTCGCGGATTCCATATCTGAAGTAACTGTGCCGGACCATAGAGGAGTTTCTAAGGCTAGAGTTGCTAGTTTACATTTTTTTCATGTTACGCTAATACTCATTATTTGTTGGGAGGTGTTTGACTGGACGGTGGGAGATTGGATTGCTACTTCTTGAGCTTGTGTTGGTTTTTCCCTTGAAGAGGAAAGGGTAATGCAACAAAGTAGAGATAAGTATTTTCCTCAGTTGAGAACCAAGGTATCTATCCAGTAGGAGGAACACACAAGTCACTTGTGGTTGCACCTACACAAACAAACAAATACTTGCATCCAACGCGATAAAGGGGCTGTAAATCCCTTCACGGTTACTTGCAAGGATGAGATCTGATAGTGACACGTATAAAATATAAGTAAAGTGCAAAATAGAGTAAAGGTAAATAAATTGTAGCAAGGTATTTTTTTACCGAAAAAGGCTTTCACCCCGCTTTATAAATAAAGCAAACCACCACAACAACCAACAGATACAAGAAGGTTCACCCCCCACACAAAGTACCAACAAGAAAAATAGTATGGGGTTCTGCTGAGGGCACAGCTCAGCAAGCCCAACAAAGAAAAAGTAGAAAACAACAACGCGGATAGGCCGCAGCATGACCAAATCTAGTTCGGCTCTGGAGGTGGCGGAGGGAGCGGTGGCGCCAAGCGAATAGCCATTGAACGCAGATCAACAATGATGTTGTTGATGGCGTCATGATCCTGGGGGCGGCTAAGCGGCCGCCAAAGCTGCAAGTAACCACACATTTTAAATATCACGTCTGTCGCACGCTGAAGGGGAACATGTTGAATCACAAGCTTATTGCGGACCGTCCACAACGTCCGGGAAAGGACCCCAATAGAGAGCCACCTAATGTGGCGGCTAGAAGGGGGCGATGCCTGAACCTCCACGAAGAGGTCTGGGAAGTTGGTGTTGCAGCGATGACCGCTGACCATCTCACGGAGGCAACTCCAAAGGAACTTAGCAGAGATGTACGAGAAGAAGATATTTTTGGAGTCCTCGACCATCCCACACAGGGGGCACATCCCATCTCTGGTGTCATTTCGTTTCACCACTTCCACTCCGGATGGGACTCATCCACGAATCCATTGCCACAATAAAATCCTAATCTTTAGAGGAAGCATGATCTCCCAAATCGCTACAAGTGGCTCAGGGGCGGGAGTGGGGACGATGGCCCGGTATAGGGATTTGGTGGAGAAGGTGCCCAGAGGCTCTAAGCGCCAGGAAACGACATCATGGGGGCGCGCAAGGTCTGGCTCATGGAGAGCAACAGTGTCCAGGAGCTCATGCCACACAATCGATTCCGGGGGCCCAAATGGCCGCCTGAACGTGAGATGCCCAAAGTCAGTGAGGGCCGTCTCCACGGAGACCCGAGGGTCCACGGTGATGGCGGACAAGTCCGGGAAGTGAGCTGCAAAGGGGAATTCACTCGTCCACCTATCTAACCAGAATAGCATGGTTGATCTCGTTCCCACAGCGATGTAAGTCCCAATCTGGAGGACCGGGAGCAGCTGGATGATTGACTGCCAGAACTGGGAGCCACCCGCCCTTTGGGAAAATGCAAGAGGCTCTCTGTGCAGGTATTTGTTCCGCATAATCTGCAGCCGAAGAGCGCCCTCGCCGTTGCCGATACGCCATAGCCAGCGCGTCAGGAGGGCAATGTTCATGCATTTGGAGGAGATGATACCGAGACCGCCTTGGTCGCCAGGTTTACAGATCTTGGACCAGCGGACCATGTGGTATTTCTGCTTGTCCCCCTCGCCTACGCAGAAGAAGCGTGCCTGGATCATGCCAATCTCATGGTGCAAGGTCTCAGGCAGGCTGTAGAAGCTCATGATGAACAACAGGAGGCTGGACAGGGAGGAATTGATCAGGATTTTTCGAGCCGCCTTAGAGAGCCATCTACCATGCCAAGGTTCAATGCAGTGCTGAAGCTTGAGCACCTATGGACGCAAATCTGCAATGGACAGCCGAGAGTCAGTGGTGGGGATCCCCAAGTAGGTTGTGGGGAAGGAGCCTAATGGGCAGTTAAGACGGTTGGCAATACTCTGGCTCTCCTCAGGAGAGTACCCCAACACCATGACTTGGCTCTTATTGAAGTTGATCTTGAGGCCCGACAGCTGCTAGAAGCATAATAGGAGGAACTTGAGGTTCATGGTATCACTCGCAGACCCTTCCACCATAATGATGATGTTGTCTGCGTACTGGAGCAGAGAGACCCCATTGCCTCCGACAAGGTGGGGACAACGCCGCGGATGAGCCCCGCAGCCTTCACCTTGTCGAGGATAGATGCTAGGGCATCGACGACCATGTTGAATATGAATGGGGAGAAAGGGTCGCCCTGTCTGACCCCACATAGTGTGGGGGAATAGGGGCCTATCTCCTCATTGGTGTTGACAGCGGTTTGCCCAGAGGAGACCATCTGCATGACGCTCGTGACCCAGCGATTGTCAAATCCCTTCCAAAGTAGCACTTCCCGAAGGAAGGCCCAGCTGACCATGCCGTATGCCTTATCGAAGTCAATCTTCAGGAAGACGGCATTGATGTGTTTGGAACGGGCCTCGTGGAGAACCTTGTGAAAGACCAGGACTCCATCGAGAATGAACCGCCCCTAGATGAAGGTCGTCTGATCCAGATGAGTGATGTGGTTGGACAAAGAGGTCACCCTATTAGCGTACCCCTTTGCCAGGATGCAAAAGATCACATTGATCACTGCGATCAGGCGGAATTGGCAAATATCTGCACTGCCAGGGACCTTAGGGATTAGGGTGATGACCCCGTAGTTAAGGCGGTGGAGGTCACAAGTGCTCATATAGAATTCTTCAAAAAGGGCCATCACCTCTGGTTTGATAACATTCTAGAAGACTTGCAAGAACTTCACCGGGAGCCCATCCGGGCCCAACGTGGAGGTGGGATTCATGCCCTTAATGGCAGTCCAAACCTCCTATTCTAAGAATGGGGCCGTGAGGGCTGGATTCTCATCGGCCGAGACACACTGCTCGCCTTGCCAGAAGTTAGCAGCTAAGGCTAGGCCTCCCCTAGGGGAGGCCGAGAAGAGGGCTTTATAGAATCCATCAACATGGGCCCGGATGTCAGCCGGTCGTTGAATAAGGGTCTCTCCTTCCCATAAGAGTTGGATTGAGTTACGCATTCGGCGGCCGTTAATGATGGCCTGGAAGTAGACAGTATGGGCATCACCGTTTAGGACCCACTTTTTGGCTCCTCGTAATCACTAATAAGCCTCCTCGTCCATGTAAATGACCAAAAGCTGGTCCTCTAGGTCATAACGGAGCAGCCATTCGTCAGGGGCGAGACCCACCGAGTCTGCGCGAAGGTCCAGGGATTGATTGGCCGTGAGGATGGATTTTTTATTCTTGCGAAGGTCGCAGCCTAGGTTAGCACCCCATCCCTTCATGATCTAACATGAACGTTTGGCGCAAAAGTGCCAGTCATCAACCGCCGACACGCCACGGTGAGGGGAAAGCCACGATTCATCCCACCTACCACGAATGGCCTCGGCAAAATCATTCTGATGGAGCCAGAATGTTTCAAACCAGAATCTAGTTGGAGGACGATCATTCTTTGAGGAGAGGAGGGGGGCATGTTCCGACCCAGTACGTGTGATGGCCCGGAGAGAGGCGAGTGGGGAGTGGAGTTCCCACTCCGGCGACACCCGAACCCGGTCCAAGACAGATCGGGTTGGGTTAACTTAGCATTTGGTCCAGGTAAACCTGGCACCTACCCTATCTAACTCACAAAGACTAACGTCTGCAATGCAGTAATTGAACATTTGCATCTGAGCGAAGTTGACCCGGTCATTATTCTTATCTTCCGCGAAGCGTGGGAGGTTGAAATCGCCGCCCATTACCACCGGGAAGGGGGCGACTGACACCTTCCGCCTAAGTTCCACGGGGAAGGAGGCAGACCGACTATGGTGTGCCGGTCCATAGACAATAATGATCTCCCACTTGAGGTTTACGAACCATTCATAGAGTTCCATTCTGACAAAGAACTCATCCCTGTCCATCCCTCCACCTCGAAGGTGGCATCCCTGACACCTAACAGGATGCCAACCGAGTGACCGGCAATCCCACTAGAAGGGAGGCAATGCCACACAAACAAGTGGGGGCTTAGCCACTCAAGATCTGACAGGGTAAACTCTGTACGCATGGTTTCCTGGATGGCTACAATGTCAATGTGTTCATCTTGCATGTACTCGATGAGTTGGCGGTGGCGGCCATCATGGCCAAAGCCGCGGATGTTCCAGAAGAGGGGCCGCATTTAAGGGGCCATCAGGGGGCTGCTTGACCCCCAAAACATGAGAAGCACTCTGAGCAGGAAGGGCTATCGGCCGCGAGCGGGTGCGGCCATAGAGCTTTGTGTCTCCAACCGCCAGACGGCCACCGGTTCTGCCACCCGGGTAGGTGGGTCCGCCTCCATGGAGGTGGCAGGGGCGGGAGTGCTGAGCAGGCCCGCACAGGCCTCGGCCAGTCTACTGTCTAGGATCTCTCGGGCTTGAATGGCCTCGATCTAGACAAGTGGGGGAGCAATCCCCCCTGAAAAACTAGCGCAGGGTCCGCCGCCACCTTAGCAAGCTAGCCAAGTGGAGCCTCCTCAAGGGCGAAGAACAAGCAAGTAGAAGAACTAGCAGGAATGTGTGGGCTACCTGTCTTGAGGTTCCGGGCAGCCGCCCGGAGCTCTGCCCTCTTGGGGATGCGGAGAGCAGGGCTACCATCCGAACGAGCCACGTCCCGCCTAGCGCTGCAGCGGGAGGCCATAACCGAGGACAAGGACTAGCAGCCCCTCCTGGAGTAGGCTACCATCCGTGGGGGGAGGGGGTGTGTGACCACCGATGTGGTCACCAACTCCACCTCACACGTAGTCGTAGCCGTCGGGGAAGCAGGGCGTAGAGCCATCTTGGAGCAGTCGATGGGGAGGACGTCGCGAGGGTTGGCGCTAAGGTATCCAGGGGCGAGGAGAGTACGGCTAATGTGGCCCCCAAGATCGGCGCGTCGAAAGCCTGTAGGGGGAGTAGTAGGGAGGCGGGAGTTGGGTCATCGCCGGGGCGGGGGATCCACCGAGGGGCTGGGGGCCTCGGACGCGGTGCCAAGCGCAGGAGCCCCAACGTCCAAGAGCGGACCGGCCTCACTGGGCCCCGGGTGGATGGGAGGGGGAGCAGCTCCGCGACCACCGGCAGAGTGATGGATAAGTCCGTGGGTGGACCGGCAGGAGAGTGTGGGGAGGAGGCCAGGATGACGACCAGCCCCACACTGGAGGTGTCGCTCCCCTCGGATGTCTAGCCGAAGGGTCCGGCGAGAGTGCAAGGGGAGTCGACGCCGAGGCGGAGGGGGCCATCTCGGCCTGTCGACACGCCTCCTAGAGGATGGAGCCGGCGGATCAGGCAAGGGGGCGGGAGTGGGTGTCGTCCGATCCCTCATCACCATCAAAGCGGTGGGAGCGGGGGTGGTGGTGGCCGTGGTAGTCCCCCTCGACCCCTGAGTTGCTACGAGGGGGACCATCGTTGTAGTAGCGCGGATGACCCACATGGTTGGGCGGTCAGGGGTGATGCGGAGGTCGAAGCCCTGGTCGTTGAAGAAGATCCGAACTATAGCACGGAGCTTGGAGGAGTCCAGGCAGTTGACCTTCACCCGGACTTCCTCCTTGCGGAGGGAAAGCTCATCAACTGATAACCCACAAGTATAGGGGATCGCAACAATTTTTGAGGGTAGAGTATTCAACCCAAATTTATTGATTCGACACAAGGGGAGCCAAAGAATATTTTTAAGTATTAGCAGCTGAGTTGTCAATTCAACCACACCTGGAAACTTAATATCTGTAGAAAATTATTTAGTAGCAAATTATTTAGTAGCAAAGTAATATGATAGTAGTGGTAACAGTGGTAAAAGTAATGGTATCAGTTTTGGTTTTATAGTGATTGTAACAGTAGCAACGGAAAAGTAAATAAGCGAAGAACAATATGTGAAAAGCTTGTAGGCAATGGATCAGTGATGGATAATTATGTCGGATGCGATCAATCATACAACAGTTATAACATAGGGTGACACAAAACTAGCTCCAATTCATCAATGTAATGTTGGCATGCATTCCGAATATAGTCATACGTCCTTATGGAAAAGAACTTGCATGTCATCTTTTGTCCTACCCTCCCGTGGTAGCGGGGTCCTATTGGAAACTAAGGGATATTAAGGCCTCCTTTTAATAGAGTACCGGACCAAAGTATTAACACATAGTGAAATCATAAAGTGACATCTCCTTATGCTCATCATATAAATAAAATTCCAAGCATGGAAATGAAAATTTTGCACAAAGATATTGGTGAGTAAGAGATACTGTTCGCGCTGGTCGTGGAGGAAGTCAGTGAGGCCTGCATTCTCAGCCAAATAATAAAAATCTTCATAAATCCCAGCTTCTCTTAAGAACTCATCACAAGGCCATTCACATGGCCAAACCTCTACAGTACGAGGGAGATTATACTTGGGCTTCTTATTCTCTTCACTTTGCTTATCCTTCAAGCTTCGGCTCGATGAGCCCCTCAAAAATCTCTTCATCTTTTTCTGAAAATTTCTGAAATTTTTAGTAACTTAAAATAAAAGTGAACCAAACTCAACAAGATTGATAGCAACTACTCCCACAAGTGCCTAGAGGCTATATCATGCATTAAAACTACTTTTGACCACATAAATTTGACATGCAAGCTCAAGAATAGGGTCACCTAAGCAACAAAAATTTGCAATAAATAAAGCACTAGAACAAAAACTAATTGGACCATTGGAGGAGTCACATACCAAAGAACAATCCCCCAAAGCAGTTTTGTGAATGGAGCTTTGAGCAAGGAGATCGAAAATGGTAGAAAGATGAGATAGAACTCGGGTTTGAGCTGGCTAGTGATTTTTTCTGGAGCAAGACGAAGTGTGTGGGTGCAAGAATAAGTGGAGGGGACCCACATGGGGTCCACGAGGCAGGGGGCGTGCCTAGGGGGTAGGGCGTGCCCTCCACCCTCATGGGCACGTGGCTGCTCCCCCTGTTGTGTTCTCAGTGCCTAAAATCCTTAAATATTCTAGAAAAAACCTTATTTCATTTTCGGGCATTTGGAGAACTTTTATTTTCGAGGTATTTTTTATTGCAAGGATAATTCAGAAAACAGACAAAAAAATAAATTTTTGCTTTATTTAATATAAATAACAGAAAGTAAAAAGAGGGTACATAAGGTTGTGCTTTCTAACTTTATCCATCTCATGCTCATCAAAAGGAATGCACTAACAAGGTTGATCAGGTCTTGTTAACAAACTCATTTCAAATAACATGAAACCGGAGAAAATTCTAATAACACTAGGTTACCTCAACGGGATATGCACATCCCCAACAATAAGAATATAATATTTCTTCTTGATAGTAGGAAGAGGAAATTTAAAACCTCCAATAGTAATTGTTGAAAATTTTCCAATAGAATTAACATTGTGAACCTGAGGTTGTTTCCTTGGAAAGTGTACCGTATGCTCATTACCATTAACATGAAAAGTGACATTGCCTTTGTTGCAATCAATAACAGCCCCTGCAGTATTAAAAAAGGGTCTATCAAGGATAATCAACATACTATCATCCTCGGAAATATCAAGAATAACAAAGTCCGTTAAAATAGTAACATTTGCAACCACAACAGGCACATCCTCACAAATACCGATAGGTATAGCAGTTGATTTATCAGCCATTTGCAAAGATATTTCAGTAGGTGTCAACTTATTCAAATCAAGTCTACGATATAAAGAGAGAGGCATAACACTAACATCGGCTCCAAGATCACATAAGGCAGTTTTAACATAGTTTCTTTTAATGGAGCATGGTATAGTTGGTACTCCTGGATCTCCAAGTTTCTTTGGTATTCCACCATTTAAAGTGTAATTAGCAAGCATGGTGGAAATTTTAGCTTCTAGTATCTTTCTTTTATTAGTAACAATATCCTTCATGTACCTATCATAAGGATTCATTTTAAGCATATCAGTCAAACGCATACGCAAAAAGATAGGTCTAATCATTTCAGCAAAGCGCTCAAAATCCTCATTATCCTTTTTCTTGGATGGTTTTGGAGGAAAAGGCATGGGTTTCTGAACCCATGGTTCTCTTTCTTTACCGTGCATCCTAGCAACAAAGTCTCTCTTATCATAACGTTGATTCTTTGATTATGGGTTATCAAGGTCAACAGAAGGTTCAATCTCTACATCATTATCATTGCTACGTTGAGCATCAACATGAACATCTTCATTAACATTATCGCTAGGTTCATTACCATATTGTGTTTCAGCATCAGAAATAGAAATATCATTGGGATTCTCAGGTGTGTCAACAACAGGTTCACTAGAAGCATGCAAAGTCCTATCATTTTTCTTCTTCTTCTTCTTAGAAGAACTGTGTGCATCAACATTAGTTCTCTGAGAATCTTGCTCAATTCTCTTAGGGTGCCCTCAGGATACAAAGGTTCCTGAGTCATTTTACCCCCTCTAGTAGTAACTCTAACAACATTATCATTTTTCTTGTAATTTATTCATTGAGCAAATCATTCTGAGCCTTAAGTACTTGTTCTACTTGAGTGGTAACCATAGAAGCATGTTTACTAATAAGTTTAAGTTCACATTTAACTCTAGACATATAATCACTCAAGTTTTCAAGCATATCAGCATTGTGTTTCAATTGTCTACCAACATAAGCATTGAAGTTTTCTTGTTTAACAATAAAATTATCAAACTCATCTAAGCACTGGCTAGCAGACTTATAACAAGGAATATCACCTTCATCAAATCTATAGAGAGAATTTACCTTTAATACCTATGTCGGGTTATCAAGACCATGTATTTCTTCAATAGGTGGTAAATTCTTAACATCTTCAGCTTTAATACCTTTTTCTTTCATTGATTTCTTTGCCTCTTGGATATCTTCAGGACTGAGAAATAGAATACCCCTTTTCTTCGGAGTTGGCTTAGGAGTTGGTTCAGGAAGTGTCCAATCATTTTCATTACTCAACATTTTATTCAATAGCAATTCAGCTTGATCAACAGTTCATTCCCTAAAAACACAACCAGCACAACTATCCAGGTAGTCTTTGGAAGCATCGGTTAGTCCATTATAAAAGATATCAAGCATTTCATTTTTCTTGAGAGGATGATCAGGCAAAGCATTAAGTAATCAGAGAAGCCTCCCCCAAGCTCGTGGGAGACTCTCTTCTTCAATTTGCACAAAATTATATATTTCCCTTAAAGCAGCTTGTTTCTTATGAACGGGGAAATATTTAGCAGAGAAGTAACAAATCGTATCATGGGGACTACGCACACAACCAGGATCAAGAGAATTACACCATGTTTTAGCATCACCCTTTAATGAGAACGTAAATAACTTAAGGATAAAGTAACAGCGAGTTTTCTCATCATTAGTGAATAGGGTGGCTATATCATTTAATTTAGTAAGATGTGCCACAACAGTTTCAAATTCATACCCATAAAAAGGATCAAATTCAACCAAAGTAATTAACTTAGGATCGACAGAGAAATCATAATCCTTATCAGTAATAAAGATAGGTGAATTAGTAAAAGAAGGGTCATATTTCATTCTAGCATTCAAGGATTTTTCTTTAAGCTTAGCTAATAATTTCTTAAGATCATATCTATTATTGCAAAGCTAAGAAGTCTCTAGCAGTTTCTTCATCCATAACATAACCCTCAAGCACAACAGGCAATTCATATCTAGGGGGAGAATCTTCATCATCACTTTCATCAATATTATCAGTTTCAATAATTTCATTCTCTCTAATCCTAGCAAGTTGTTCATCAAGAAATTCACCTAGTGGCACAGTAGTATGAAGCATAGAAGTAGTTTCATCATAAGCATCATGCATAGTAGAAGTGGCATCATCAATAACATGCGACCTATCAGAATCAATAGCATGTGTAGGTGTCGCAAGTCTACTCAAAACAGAAGGTGAATCAAGTGTAGAGCTAGATGGCTGTTCCTTACCTCGCCTCATAGTTGAGGGAAAAATCTTGGTTCTTTGATGTTTGAAGTTCTTCATAGTGATAAGAAGATATAAATCCCATGTGACTCAAAGAATAGAGCTATGCTCCCCGGCAACGGTGCCAGAAAATAGTCTTGATAACCCACAAGTATAGGGGATCGCAACAGTTTTCGAGGGTAGAGTATTCAACTCAAATTTATTGGTTTGACACAAGGGGAGCCAAAGAATATTCTTAAGTATTAGCAGCTAAGTTGTCAATTCAACCACACCTGGAAACTTAATATCTGTAGCAAAGTATTTAGTAGCAAAGTAATATGATAGTAGTGGCAACAGTTGTAAAAGTAACGGTAGCAGTTTTGGTTTTATAGTGATTGTAACAGTAGCAACGGAAAAGTAAATAAGCAAAGAACAATATGTGAAAAACTCGTAGGCAACGGATCAGTGATGGATAATTATGTCAGATGCGATCAATCATGCAACAGTTATAACATAGGGTGACACAGAACTAGCTCCAGTTCATCAATGTAATGTTGGCATGCATTCCGAATATAGTCATACGTGCTTATGGAAAACAACTTGCATGACATCTTTTGTCCTCCCCTCCCGTGGTAGCGGGTCCTATTGGAAACTAATAGAGTACTGGACCAAAGTATTAACACATAGTGAATACATGAACTCCTCAAACTACGGTCATCACCGATAAGTTTCCCGATTATTGTCACTTCGGGGTTAACGGATCATAACACATAATAGGTGACTATAGACTTGTAAGATAGGATCAAGAACTCACATATATTCATGAAAACATAATAGGTTTAGATCTGAAATCATGGCACTCAGGCCCTAGTGACAAGCATTAAGCATAGCAAAGTCATAGCAACATCAATCTCAGAACATAGTGGATACTAGGGATCAAACCCTAACAAAACTAACTCTATTACATGATAAATCTCATCCAACCCATCACCGTCCAGCAAGCCTACGATGGAATTACTCACGCACGGCGGTGAGCATCATGAAATTGGTGATGGAGGAAGGTTGATGATGACGATGGCGACGGATTCCCCTCTCCGGAGCACCGAACGGACTCAAGATCAGCCCTCCCGAGAGTGTTTAGGGCTTGGCGGCGGCTCCTTATCGTAAAACGCGATGAATCCTTCTCTCTGATTTTTTTCTCCCTGAACACGAATATATGGAGTTGGAGTTGAGATAGGTGGAGTGTTAGGGGGCCCATGAGGCAGGGAGCGTGCCCTGGGGGGTAGGTACACCCCCACCCTCGTGGACAGGGGGTGGGCCCCCTTGCCTTGATTCTTTCGCCAGTATTTTTATATATTCCAAAAATAATCTCCATTGATTTTCAGGTCATTCCAAGAACTTTTATTTCTGCACAAAAATAACACCATGACAATTCTGCTGAAAGCAGCGTCGGTCCGGGTTAGTTCCATTCAAATCATGCAAATTAGAGTCCAAAACAAGGGCAAAAGTGTTTGGAAAAGTAGATACGACGGAGACGTATCATCAACCACCACCACCTTGCCAAGGATCCGTGACATCTGGCGAATGACGCGCTCGGACCTCGCAATGCCCAAAAGCCCGACAATAAGGATCCAGGCCATGTCCAGGACTGCCACCGCCTTGAGGTCAAGGATCGGCTCGGGCAATGTCGACGTTGAGCTGGTGTTGAGGGAGATGGTGATCTGGCCACTACGAGTGGCGTAGTCGTGAATGAGAGCGTCGGGGAAGACCATCGTGAACTCGTTCCCGAAGATAGGAGTGACAAGCCAGTCCCATTGATGGCGGTAAAGGTGGTTGAGCTCGGCCTCAATCATCTCGGGGGAGGCCACCCCATCCACCACCATGACAATCGCCTTCTGTCGGATCACGGGTTCTGGCAAAACCCTTAAGGTTCGAACACTATGGTGCGCGGAAAGATTTCCCCCCTATCGATCCACATCCTAACTTAGCTAAGATCTCTCGAACTAACTCGACAAACTCGCAACACAAGGGACACGAGATTTATACTGGTTCGGGCCACCGTTGTGGTGTAATACCCTACTCCAGTGTGGTGGTGGTGGATTGCCTCTTGGGCTGAGGATGAACAGTACAAGGGGAAGAACAGCCTCCTGAGGAGAGGTGTTCTTGTGCTCAGTCCGTGTGTGGCCAAGGATGTGGGTGGCTTCAATATAAGATCTCTTCTCCCCTAGCTATGGTGGTGGCTAGTTCTATTTATAGTGGCCTTGGTCCTCTCCCCAAATATTGAGCGGGAAGGGAGCCGACAACGGCCAATTTGAAAGGGGACAGCTAGTACAAGCTATCCTGACAAAAGCATTCTTCGCTTGCCAAAGGCTCTGGTGGTGACGCCATCTTGGGCTCCATGGTGACCTCCGTCTTGCCGTCCTTCTGGTCTTGGTCTCATTGCACCAATATGGAAACCTTTGCTTGATGCCCCGGTACTCCGCGCCTGCGCTTGCCCCCTTGGCACCAAAGAGGAAACAAGGACGCTGTGCACGCTGGCACCCGCCTGGTGCCTGCCTGGTCTCGATCGTCATGGCTCACGTGACGAGAACCTCGCGAGGTTTCCCTGGCCTTGAACTCTCTGCCCCTCACGAGCCAGCCTGGTGAGGCCGCTCCTGAGGAGGTCTTGTGTCGTCCGCCTCGTGAGGTTTGGCCCCTCGCGAGGGTCTTGATTCGTTGTTGATGAAGATCGGCCGTACATGCCTGCTAGCAAAGCCACGCCATGGGCCGCAGGCAAGCAAGTCTGGGGACCCCCGTTCCCAGAATGCCGATAGTAGCCCCCAGGCCAAAGGCGCGCTCGGGCTTGGCTTCGAGGTGAAGCCAAAGGTCAAGTGCGGAGCGCCGCGGGCCCAATAGCCTGCGGCCTTGGTCGATGCGTGGCGGTTGATTGGACGTGGGCGTCTCCGCTTCCCCATGCTACCTCGGCAACTGCCCGACTGTTAACAGGCTGGGGTAGACAGCGTTCGCCTTCACTGTTTCCTTTCACCTTGCTCAGATCCCCTTTCTTGATCCCCGCTTCCGAAATCTTCATATCTACTCCCATCATTTCCTGCATCAGCGACCAATGGTGCCCCGGAGTGTCAAGCCCGCTTCGTCGCCGGCTTGGTACGAGACGGCTCTTGATGCGCCCAATGTCTCGGAGAAGAGCCTCGCCGCCATGCACTTGCTGATGGTGGGAGAAAGCAACGAGAAGGGGAATATTGGACTCCGGGCCGGCTCCGATGTGCCTAAGCCCGAGGGGAGCACCTTCTACCCCTTCTTCACGAGCAGCATCACTGCCGGGCTGGTTCCACTTCTCTGACTTCTTTTACAAGGTCCTTGATAACTTTGGACTGCAAGCGCTCCATCTCCATCCCAACTCCATCCTTCTCTTGTCCATCTTCGCCTACTATTGTGAGGCGTATCTGGGTGTGATGCTGTCCGTGGCTCTGATGCGCCACTTCTTCTTCCTCCGTGCCAGCGAGGGCCATATCTCCAGGTGCGCCAATTTCATCACGGCCGGCAAGGCCAACTCCATCTCAGACTCCAGGAAGAAGGCCGACAACCTCAGGGCCAAATGCGTCATGATGAGCGCCAAGCGTGTCCACCCGCGCTTGGCGCTGCCGACGGAGAGGCGGCAGGCTGACAAGGTGTGGTCCTGAGCTCACCAAGGAGCAGGCAACATTGGTGCTAGAGCAGATGAAGTCCGACCTGAAGCCCGGCAATGCGAAGGCGGCGAAGATTACAAGGGCCATGCTCTTGAGGGAGTTCCTGACGCTGTGCGTGGCCCCACTTCAAGCCCACTCGCGCCCCTTGTGGGAACATGGGGATGAAGAGGACAAGGTTCGCTTGAGCTTGGAGGCCTTGTCCGCTGAGGAGCTGACCGCAGCTCTCCGCCTCCTGGTTGGGGACGATTAGGAGTATCCTCCGAATGTCTTTACTCCCTTGTTCCGCCACAAGGACAGTGCGCTGATCGTGGCCTCCAAGCCGACATTTGACGGGCATGGACTGGTGCCTCCGATGCTCACCGAGGCCCCAACGGCGCCGACGCTGGTGGAGCTGTCTTCTGGTGAGTCCTGTGAGGAAGAAGAGGAGGAGGAAGACTCGGAGGTGACCCCCGAAGGGACGGGGAAGACCACCCCCTTGAGTAAGGCTGACATCCTCTGCGCCTTCCTCGACGATGACGAGGCCGACACTTCCCAGGAGAAGGAGGAACTGGCCATGATTTCAACGAGTAGCGGGTCGGCGCTGATCCTTCGAGATTCTGCTCCTGCTCCGGTGCTGGCTGGAGCCGCTTCTGGTTCAACTGCTGCTCCTGCTTCAGCTTCTGGGGCTGGTGCGCCCGCACCTCGAGTCGCGACGCTCTCTGGCTTCAAGATCACCAAGCGGAAGGTGGACTATGTTGTTGTGGACCAGTAAGTGCCCCGCCTCGCCTTGTTCCTACTGTCGATGCTCGTTTCCGACTCTCTTTACTTGCTGCGTAACCAGGATGTCATATGCAGTGAAGAGGAGAAGGGAGACCGAGGTGGTGCCGCTTGAGTCCGTGTCGCCTCCTGCGACCGCGCCCCTCTCCATGAGCAAAGGTGGGGATGGTGCTCATGCTTCTCCAGCCCGGTCGTGCTCGCGAGGCCCGGTGGAGCATCCTCAGGAAGAGTCAGCCCCCAAAGCGCCGCTGGCTCAGGAGGTGCCGGGGTCCGGCCCGGCTGATGAGGTCCCGAAGGCTCAGGAACCCTTGATCTCCCAAGCTCTAGTGGCAAAGTCGCCCCCTTCTCCTGTTACGCCCCTGGCCCCAGGTTCTTCTGCTTCCTCTGTCGTCTTGGAGCGCACCCTTTTGGAGATGGCCCAGCTGCGGGAAGATCTCCAGGGCATGGACCCGCGCCTGGTGGCCGGGCGTCTGGAGCTGGCCTCCGGCTGGCTTCACTCCGACTTAGCGGTTCGAGCATTGCTGAGATAGGCTGCGGCAGCCTCCGAGAAGGAGAAGCAGGCCGCCACCAAAGCTACGGCCGATCACGAGGCGGCTTTGAAGGACGCCGAGGCCGCCCGCGGCCGCTGCCGAGAGCTGGAGGACGAGCTGAAGGGCCTGCGGGACCAGCATGCGGAAGAAGCACGTGGCCGCCAGGAGAAGGAGGAGGAGATGAAAGCCCAGGAGGACGCCATCAAGGGCCGCGACACCGAGGTGGGAGAGTTGGCGAAGGCGCAGGCAGTGGAGCATAGCTGGCTGGAGGAGTTTGAGCGAAAGGCGAGGGCGAAGGAGGCCGACCTTGACGCCAAGGCGAAGGTCCTGGCTGAAGACCGCGTGGCCTTCTATCTCCTCGAGGAGAGGTCCCGCGTGGCGCTGAACACACTGTATGAGAAGGGCTTGGAGAGGTCACTGACCACCGAAGAGGATGGCCCTGCTCACCTGCTTCCCTTATTGGTGAAGGCGCTCGAGAAAGTCATGGAGGGCATCGGTCCCATGGCCGAGGCAGAGGCTCGCGTCCTTTCCGCAGCCGCCCCGACGCGGGTCTTCAGCCATCTGCACCTTTGTGACCCCAGCGTTCGTCTTGATGAGCTGTTGGAGCCTGTAGCTGACGAACACTGTGTGACTGCCGCCGCGGCCGTGAAGGGTCAAGGGGAGGCCCTGCTGAAGAAGTTTGACGCCTTCGCCCCCGCGCCTCGACCGGTGATGTAGGTGAAGGTGACGCTACCCAGGAGGGGGCACCTTTTGCAGGTGTCGGCGGTGTCCAGGGGTGACTTGCACCTGCCTTTCTGCTTTATTCCTGCAACATGCACCATGCCTCGTGGAGGCGTTAAACTCGCGTTTGATATTGTGAGAACAATATGTCTTGTAATATTTGCTTTGAGATTTTGCGATTTTCTTCCTATTTGCTTTGTGTTCTGCGTCAGCAGAGCCCGACTCCGCGCATACCTCAACCACCGTTGGGCCAACTGGAAACCAGGACAGACAAAGGAGTGAGGGGCTACGTGACCAGTTAGGCTCCCGAGTCGTGATGCTCAGGAGTCCCCCTTGACGCGCAAACAACCTATAGGAAGGATATGCGAGGACAGGTTAATGTTCTACGTCAGCAGAGCTCAGCCCCGCGCATACCTCACCCGTCGTTGGGCCGACCGGAGACCTGGACGGACCAAGGAGTGAGGGGCTACATGACCAGTTAGGCCCCTGAGTCGCGATGCTCAGGAGTCCCCCTTGACATGCAAACATTCTTCATACCTTTTCCCTTGCCGAGGCTCGGCTCAGGAGGGGCGTGCGACGACCAGGTCCGGGGGACCTGGTTGGGTGGCGTATGCTTAGGCGTGACCCGAGTGCAGCCCCCGTGCCCAGCCCCCTTGCACGGCTCTCCCGAGGGGAGGCGTTGCGGTGAGGCCGGACACTGAGCTCAGGGGCTCCCTAAGGTTGGTATGGCTGTGGGGCCACCCTTAGTTGTTTATCACCAGCACGGAGCGTAGTCCTTCCGCTTGTGCATGGGCATAGCTGCTCCTTGGCAGTGTCGACAACCAGCGCGGAGCATGGTGCTTCCACTGGGGCGTGGGAGGGGGACTCCCTACTGCGGAGAGCCCCCAGGGCGTGTACAGCCCCGCCCTGACACGTGGCTTGCACGGCAGGGCTAGACGAGGTGTATCTGGGCACTCGTGAGCCAGCGCGGGACTCACGAGGCCCTACCTCAAGGCGGGTTGCACCTGGTCTTGATTCTTGTTCGGTGTCTTGGTCCTACGAGGTGGTTAGACAACCTGCGCCGAACGAATCTCCTAGGGTCATTGCATGAAAAAGCCAAGCACCAACGGCCCCAGGAGGTGACGTGAACGGGGCTGGCCTCCCAGATAGAGCTCAGCCGCTGGATTTGCCGACACTGCAGGGACGGGCCCGAGAACAGACGCCTTGCTTAGCTTACTCACATGAAGGGTCCTGAAGAAAGACTGCCGGCGCGCGGCTCCCATGGTGGGCGACAATCAAACAAGTGATAGTCATAGATAGATTAAGCATGGAAAGTATACTGGCTTAAGTAAATGCAGGGAAGATGCATGCCACTGGGTCCGGCCCGAGCGGCTTGGGGATGATGCAGCCCGAGGGGCGCCCCCAACAAGGTAAGGTAAAGGCATAAAAAATGAAAGATACATGCCACAGGGACGGACCCACATGGCCTGGGAATGATGCAGCCCTGGGGGCGCTCCCAACTGAATGAACTTGGAAAATGTCACCTGGTTCTGTTGATGAAGGAGAGTTGGGGTAGCTGAAGGCGTGCGGTGAAGGGGATGCCCCTCATGAGCCACCGGGGCCCTGAGCCTCGGAAGGCTCTGGGGGTCCAGGGGGTTCCTTGAGGACCATCTTCATCTCCATCAGCACGACGTGGTACCTGGCCTCCTGAGCCGCCAGGATGCTCCACAGGTTGCGTTGATAGGCGGTCGCCACGCTCGGTAGGCCAAAAGGCATGCGAACGTAGCTGTGAGGTGGGCCCTCGCAGCGTCCCATGCGCGAAGGCCAGAAAAGCTCCTAAGAGGCGGCCCGGTTGAGCCCTGGGACGTCAATGCTGACGCGCAACCCGGCATCCTCGCCTGGATGGGGAGCTGCGCCTGGTGAGCGGCGGTCGCCGCGCATGGCCCTTGCGTCTTGTAGTTCCTGAGTGGTCTTGGTGATGAACTCCTGAGCAGTGGGCACTCCTTGCCCTGTGTTCTCCTGAGGGAAACGTGCCGCGAAGCATGCCTCCAAGTGGTGCGCAAGCGCCTCCCTCGTGATGCTGGCAAAGTCTGAGGCCCTCCAGAAGAGAGCCCTCGAGCCCTGCACGAGAGGAGCGCTGGGCGCGCTATCCTATGCGATGGAGGGAGGCGCCCCAGGCGCGGGCGCTGATCCTGACGAGGCGCCGCTTGCCTAAGGCCCAGCATGGCCCAGCTGCTTCTTCTTCTTGGGGTTGGCCTCAGGAGGGTGCTCGCCCTGGCTGTCGGGGTCGTCGATTGCTGCAGCTTGGAAGGCACGCTCGAGGGAGCACACCGCATCTCTTTCTTCGCATGAGACTGTGATGATTCTGCCGCTTCCCGGCATCTTGAGGACATTGTAGCCGTGATGGGTCACCGCCATGAACTTGGCCAGGGCTGGATACCCGAGGATGGCGTTGTATGGCAGGTGGATGTAGGCGACGTCGAAGTCGATGAGTTCGGTGTGATAGTTGTTGCGTTCTCCGAAGGTAACGAGGAGGTGGACCTGCCCGATCGGGGTAGTAGAGCCGTCGGTCACTCCTGAGAAAGGCTTGGTAGGCTGAAGCTGGTCATATGGCACTTGGAGGTTGTTGAACGTTTCGACGGACAGGACATTGAGCCCTGCGCCGCCGTCGATGAGGGTCTTGGTAACTTGCACATTGCTGATGACTGGTGAACAGAGCATTGGGAGGACGCTTGCGGAAGCCGAGCACTTAAGCTGATCTGCCGAACTAAACGTGCTGGGCACCTGGACCATCTGAGCGGGCGTGTGGCCTAGAGCTTGGGGAGAACTGCATTCACTTCATGAGCAAATTGTTTGAAGATACGCTGCGAGGCTGGGGCTTGAGCTCCACCCAAGATGCTGGCGATAGGGCATAGCTCCTGGAAGCCCCCAGCCCCCTCGTCTTGATGGTGGTCGTCATTCCTTCAGGGTGGTGGCGGTAATGGAGGAAGGTTAGCGTTGCCTTGGGACGAGCCTCACGAGGCTGGTCCCTCCTGGCGCCCTCGCGAGGCTGATCCTACCAGCGGTCCTCACGAGGCCGGTCGTGCCACTCCTGGCGCGGGCCACGGTGGTCCCAGCGTCCGCCACCATGTCCTCCTCCTCGGTCGTAGCCCTGGTCGCTGCGCTTGGGGCGTCAACCGAAGCTTCCTTCTCGAATGGCTCTGAGCTCTTGATAGTCCATGGTGTTGTGGGTATGCAGGTTGTGGAAAGCGCAGAATGGTCGTCTGCTCTTGGATGACTCGGACTGGTCTCGGCCATGCTTCGTGTCCGGTTCTGCCGCATGCACGGCTGCTCCCTTGCACTTCGCGTCCTTGGCCTTGGCTTTCTATTCCTCCGGGTCCGCAGCAGGGAGCTCGAGGAGGGAGAGGTGCCCCTCCTCAGCTCTTGCACACTAGATCGCGATGTTGAACATCTCCAAGGTCGTGCATAGCTCCTCATGGATGGCGAGCTCCTCCTTCATCTTGACGTCGCGGACGCTGTCAGAGAACGCAGAGATGATGGCCTCGTCGGTCACCTTGGGGATTTTGATGCGTGCGCTGTTGAAGCACTGGATGTACTTCTGCAGGGTCTCTCCTGGTTGTTGCTTGATGTGGCGCAGGTCACCGGCGACTGGGGGCGGTCGCGAGTGCCCTGGAAGTTGGCGATGAAGCGGTTGCGCATCTCGTCCCAAGAGGAAATCGAGCCTGGAGGCAGGTTCAGGAGCCAGGAGCGGGGGCCATCATTGAGAGCCATGGGAAACTAGTTCGCCATGACTTTCTCGTCGCCATTGGCCGCCTGGATGCTAAGCTCGTAGAGCTGCAGGAACTCCGTGGGGTCGGGGGTGTTGTCATAGCGAGGAGGCGGATCTGGCTTGAACTTGCCCGGCCAGGCGACGCTACGCAGCTTGGGGGTGAAGGCGCGGCAGCCGGCCGTGGTCACCGGGGCCCGCCTTGGAGGTGCAGATTGGTCTTGGCGCCCGCGCGCCGCTACAGCAAGTGGCGCGAGGCCTTGCCACAGCAAACGATCCTAGCTTGGCGGTGCGAGGAGTGGCAGAGCGTTCGCTTGCGGTCGAGGGACTTCTTGACATCTTTCTTCACGCGCAGGCGCCCGACACGGCGGGTCGCGCCGTGGAGCCGCGTGCCTTGGCACTAGGGTGCTGTCTTGGTGCAGAGGTGGCGGAGGTGCTTCATGAGCTACGTCGCGCGTGGCTGGAGGAGGGCGAGGCAGAGAGTGGGACGGCGCAGGGGAGCCCCCTGCGGCGCGGACAACGTCGGCGATGCGGTCAAGCCAGTCCTCGTAGAGGTCGTCGACTGGGCAGTAGCGCAGTAGCTCATGCGCCATGAGGAGCGCGGCCCGTGCGTCCGCGGTAATGCGATGAGCGTGAGACGACGAACTAGCGGGAGTCAGCGATGGAGTGGCGGTGCGGCCTTCCTGTCGCGCCGAGGGGTGTAGCGAGGATGCTTGCTGCTCGTTCCCTGCTGGGCTGGTGGAGACGTTGGCGGCAGGCGACGGAGAGCGATGGGGTGGCCCGCCGATCGGGGCCGTCTGAGCAACGCGGGTGGTGAGGGCAGCTCGACGCTCGGCGCGGGCGTGGCGTGCGTCCGCCATGAAGATGATGATGCGACGTGAAACGGAGCGACATAAAGGAAGCTTCGGCGCACCCCTACCTGGCGCGCCAAATGTCGGATCACGGGTTCCGGCAAAACCCTTAAGGTTCGAACACTGGGGTGCGCGCGAAGATTTCCCCCCTATCGGTCCACGTCCTAACTTAGCTAAGATCTCTCGAACTAACTCGACGAACTTGCAACACAAGGGACACGAGATTTATACTGGTTCGGGCCACCGTTGTGGTGCAATACCCTACTCCAGTGTGGTGGTGGTGGATTGCCTCTTGGGCTCAGGATGAACAGTACAAGGGGAAGAACAATCTCCTGAGGAGTGGTGTTCTTGTGCTCGGTCCATGTGTGGCCAAGGATGTGGGTGGCTTCAATCTAAAATCTCTTCTCCCCTAGCTACGGTGGTGCCTAGTTCTATTTATAGTGGCCTTGGTCCTCTCCCCAAATATGAGCGGGAAGGGAGCCAACAACGACCAATTTGAAAGGGGACAACTAGTACAAGCTATCCTGACAAAAGCAGTCTTCACCTGCCAAAGGCTCTAGTGGTGACACCGTCTTGGCTCCACTGTGACCTCCGTCTTGTTGTCCTTCTGGTCTTGGTCTCGTTGCACCAATATGGAAACCTTTGCTTGATGCCTCGGTACTCCGCGGCTGCGCTTTCCCCCTTAGCACCAAAGAGGAAACAAGGATGATGTGCCCGCCTGGTGCCTGCCTGGTCTCGATTGTCATGGCTCACATCACGAGAACCTCGCGAGGTTTGCCTGGCCTTGAACTCTCCGCCCCTCACGAGCCAGCCTAGCGAGGCTGCTCCCGAGGAGGTCTTGTGTCGTCTGCCTCGCGAGGTTTGGCCCCTCGTGAGGGTCTTGATTCCTTGTTGATGAAGATGGGTCGTACAGGCCTGCTAGGAAAGCCACACCGTGGGCCGCAGGCAGGCAAGTCTGGGGACCCCCGTTCCTAGAACGCCAAAACTTGCAGGGAGAGTGTGGTTGGCGTGATGTCAGGGACCTCAAGGTGGAAGAACCCCAACCCCTCGTACCATGGCCATACATCATTAGCTCGGCGGTCACCGGTCTATCCGGGCATAGTAGGGCGGGATGACTCGGATCCTTGCAGATGTAGCAGCAAGGGGGTTGTCACAGTTGACTTGTGAGTGACCCATGATACCGTAATTGAAGCAGGGGCGGGGGAGGACAGAGATGGGACCCATTGCAACGGAGGTGCCAGGAATCGTCGGCGAGGGGGTGGACTAGCTAGGGGCACCTCGGCCCTAGTTGTGATGCTTCTTCTTCTTCTTGGGCCTTGACGACCTCGATTCTTCCCACCACCAGTGACGCCCATGGGGGGCGGGGTAGGCGAGTTGGCTGCATGGGGGACATACTTCTTGGCCGCGGCAGCGGACGGTTGCGCCTGGGGACGCGAGGAGGGCAGACGGGGCTAGCGGGGCGGGGAGGGACTGCGCTCCCGCCGGCAGGCCGGGGAGGGAGAGTGACGTCAGGCCCTCCAGTCGCCCGAGGCAGCCGGGGAAGAGTGGGAGCGGCCCCACCACTCAAAGCACCCCAGAGAGCGAAGCTCATCTCCGCGGTCGTCCTGACCCTGCGACCTAAGGCCGTCTTGGTCTCGCAGCTCGCGGCGGAGCATATCGGGTGAGGGGCGGGGAGGATCTCTATGGTCGTCGAAACAGCGCTTGCGCCGGGCCTCCCCATCATCCCACTCGCGAGTCATGGCCGGACGTGACGGGGGAGGGAGGGCGCCTGCAACACGGGGGGGGGGGTGGAGGCGACGAGCAGCTAGGGAGGAGAGGAAGCACGTAGCGGGGCGGAGCTGATAGCGGCTAGAGATGGAGTTGGGGGGGAATCCACAAGGAAGCCAAATTGACCTCACCGGCCAGTAGGACTAGGTCATAGGATGGGCTGGGAGAATAGCATGACGAACCGGGAAGTCTAAGGCCACTTGGCGGCCCATATGGCTACGGTCCGGCAACGCTAGGCCTAGGGACGGGGATGGGCATCCGCACAGAGGGTTTCCCCTCGGCGAACTGGCGCCGCCGCCGCTGAAGTGAAGGTGCCGGACATCGCAAGCTAGGGCCGCCGGAGGGGCGGGAAGGCGCAGAATTGGAGGGAGGATGACCCGAAATCCGCTATTAAGGGGCGGAAAGGGCGGAGGGTACCGGAGTAGCCATGATGGAGGAGGGCGCCGGCGAAGAGGTCGACGGCGAGGGCAGCCGAAGATGGGCACCATGACGAGCAGGCCAGGCCAAGCTCAGAGCGACCGACAATGCCCGACGAACGGCGGTGGCGGCGCCCATCCCCACTCCCCCGCATGGCAGCGCCTTAGGTCCTGGCCGGACGAGCAGCGCTCGTCAACCGCGACTGCGGCGGCCGCCGTGGGCCAGAGGCAGATCCCCTCCCGCGGGAGGCTGAGGCACTGACCCGACAGGGCGGCGTGACAAGAAGTGGGGCATGGGATGGGGATGGGACAATGGGGCAGGTGGCATTGGGGAATCCGCTTCTTCGTCAACGAGGTCGGCCCAGCGAAACTTGGCGGGGACCGCGGGGGCGGACGAGGCTAGAGCAAGGGTTGGTGACATTGGGGACAAGGGCGCCGGCTGGGGCTGCGACAAGGGGCAGGGAAGGAGGAGCGCACCGGGGGCGTCGTCCGCCACGGGGGAGGAGCGTCGCGAGAGCCCTCCATAAGCGGTTTTAAAGAAAATCAGGACCATCGCCCAAGGTACTTTTGGGGTTTTGGTTTATAGATCCGGAAATGATATGATAAAAGATAGACCCGGGGGCCATAGTTTTCACTAGAGACTTCTCTCTTGAAAAAAACATACGGTGGGTAAACAAATTACTATTGAGCAACTAATAGAAAAGCATATAGTTATGAAAATATCTAAGGCAATGATCATGAATATAGGCATCACGTCCGTGACAAGTAGACCGACTCCTACCTGCATCTACTACTATTACTCCACACATCGAGCGCTATCAAGCATGCATATAGTGTATTAAGTTAACAAGAACGGAGTAACGCCTTAAGCAAGATGACATGATGTAGAGGGCAAGATCCAATAAATATGAACAAACCCCACCTTTTTATCCATAATGGCAAGAATACAAATATGTGTCAGGCCCCTTTCTGTCACTGGGAATAAGCACCGCAAGATTGAACCCATTGCAAAGCACCCTCCCATGGCAAGAAAAATCAATCTAGTTGGCCAAACCAAATCAACAGATCGAAGATAAATACAAAGATATCTTAATCATGCGTAAAAGAGTTCAGAGAAGACTCAAATAATACTCATAGATAATCTGATCATAAACCCACAATTCATCGGATCTCAACAAACGCACCGCAAAAGAAGATTACATCGAATAGATCTCCAAGAACATCGAGGAGTGATACATCTCCAACGTATCTACAATTTTGGATTGTTCCGTGCTATTATATTATCTGTTTTAGTTGTTTTATATGCATTAATATGCTATTTTATATTATTTTTGGGACTAACCTATTAACCTAGAGCCCAGTGCTAGTTCCTATTTTTTTTCCTTGTTCACAAAAAAGGAATACCAAACAGAGTCCAAACGGAATAAAACCATTGCGATAATTTTTCTTGGACTAGAAGACAACCAGGAGACTTGGAGATGAAGTCAAAAGAGCCACGAGGGGGCCATAAGGACGGAGGGTGCGCCCCCACCCTCGTGGGCCCCTCGTGACTCCACAGACCTAATTCTTTCGCCTATATATACTGTTATATCCCCAAACCACCAGGGGAAGCCACGAGAACACTTTTCCGCGGCCGCAACCTTTTGTACCCATGAGATCCCATCTATGGGCCTTTTCTAGCGTCCTGGAGGAGGGTGATTCAATCACGGAGGGCTTATACATCAACACCATTGCCCTTCTGATGAAGCGTGAGTAGTTTACCTCAGACCTACGGGTCCATAGCTAGTAGTTAGATGGATTCTTCTCTCTCTTTGATTCTCAATAATATGTTCTCCTCGATGTTCTTGGAGATCTATTCGATGTAATAATCTTCTGAGGTGTGTTTGCCAAGATCCGATGAATTGTGGATTTATGGTCAGCTTATCTATGAATATTATTTGAATCTTCTATGAATTCTTTTATGCATGATTTGATATCTTTGTAATTCTCTTTGAACTATTGGTTTGGTTTGGCCAACTAGATTGGTTTTTCTTGCAATGGGAGAAGTGCTTAGCTTTGAGTTCAATCTTGTGGTGTCCTTTCGCAGTGATAGTAGGGGCAGCATGGCACGTATTATATTGTTGCCATCGAGGATAAAAAGATGGGGTTTTCATCATATTGCTTGAGTTAACTCCTCTACATCATGTCATCTTGCTTAATCCGTTACTCCATTCTTTATGAACTTAGTACTCTAGATGCATGCTGGATAGCAGTCGATGTGTGGAGTAATAGTAGTAGATACATAATTGTTTCGGTCTACTTGACACGGACGTGATGCCTATATTCATGATCATTGCCTTACATATCATCATAACTTTGCGCTTTTCTATCACTTGCTCGGCAGTAATTTGTTCACCCACTGTATTATTTTTCTATCTTGAGAGAAGCCTCTAGTGAAACCTATTCCCCCCGGGTCTATTTTCCATCATAAAAGTTCTATTTTCCATCATATAAGTTTCTGATCTCCAATATTAGTTTCCATTTTACTCTTTTTGCAATCTTCTACTTTCCGATCTATAAACCAAAAATACCAAAAATATTTACTTGTTTATCTATCTCTATTAGATCTCACTTTTGCAAGTAACCGTGAAGGGATTGACAACGCCTTTATCACATTGGGTGCAAGTTGTTTGATTGTTTGTGCAGGTATTTGGTGACTTGCGCGTTGTCTCCTACTGGATTGTTACCTTGGTTCTCAAAACTGAGGGAAATACTTACTCTATTTTGCTGCATCACCCTTTCCTCTTCAAGGGAAAAACCAACACAAGCTCAAGCAGTAGCAGGAAGAATTTCTGGCGCTGTTGCTGGGGAGATCTACGCCAAGTCAAGCCATACTAAGTACTCATCATAAAATCTCATCTCTTGCATTACATTATTCGCCATTCGCCTCTCGTTTTCTTCTCCCCCACTTCTAAAATGATTTTTGAAAAGAATTTCCCTTTTCTCCGCCCTTCCTTTCGTCCTTCTTTTCGTTTGTGCTTATGTCTTACTTGGTTTGTTTGCTCATTTGCTTGGTATAATTGTGTGTTAATTGAAAATCAGAAGCAAAGAGTTCATGGATCCTCATCCACTTGCTAATATTTTTAAGAGATCCAATTATGATGAACCAATTGCTAGTGAGTTGAGTGCACTAGATTATCTTTATGAGGTTTTGCTTGAAATTCGTGAATCTGATAATTGTGATGAAGTTTTGAAAGAAGAAATTTATGAAGTGATAAACGATAGCTCCTTGAATGAAAAGCATGATTGCATTGATATTAGTATAAATGATATTAATGTCAATAGTGTTAATGATATGCAAAACCCTAAGCTTGGGGATGCTAGTTTTGCTATGTCCTCTACTTATTGCAATGATCATGATTGGGGTGATTCTTCTTATAATCTTGAAAATTTATTTAAGCCACATGATGAATATGAGATTAATAATAATGTTTGCAATAATACTGAATGTGGGTTTGGAAGAGTGTCCACTTTAGATCCCACATATTTTGATAATGTTCAATCTTATGATGTTTTTGATAAAAGTGGGTTCGGAGATGTCACGACTTTATTTTATGATAATCCCACTATTTGGGAAGAGTGTCAACTTTGCATGCATGTGCATCATGAAGAGAAAATTTTATGTGATAGCTATATTTTTTAATTTCATTATGATCCTACATGTAATTATTACGAGATAGGAAAATATGGTTGTAGAAATTTTCATCTTACTAAATTACCTCTCGTTATGTTGAGATTGCTATCTTTTCTTTCTTCTTCCTTGCATATGGTAGTTTTTGATTGTCATGATAATTTGTTTGCTTATAAAATCCCTATGCATAGGAAGCATGTTAGACTTAAACTTGTTTGTCACATGTTTTACGATGCTCTCTTCGTGTTTCAATTGCTATCTTTCATGTGAGCATCATCGAAATTATCGATGCCTAGCTAAAAGGCTTAAAGAAAAGCGCTTGTTGGGAGACAACCCAATATTTTTCCTTGTTGTTTGGCATTAAATAATTTATCTAGCCTTTGGTTAGATGTGGTTTTTTGTCTTAATTAGTGTTTGTGCCAAGTAAGACCTTTGGGATAGCTTACGGTGATAGTTGATTTGATCTTGCTGAAAGACAGAAACTTTTGCGCTCAGGAAAATAATTTTCATTTTTAACAGAAGCGTGGTAAAATATTGATTCTTTGTGCAGAAGATTAATAAAAAATTGCTTAGGTTTTCTTAATCAGAATTTTTGGAGTTACATAAGTATTCGAGAGTTACAGATTGCTACAGACTATTCTGTTTTTTGACAAATTCTGTTTTCTATGTGTTGTTTGCTTATTTCGATGAATCTATGGCTAGTATCAGGGGTATGAACCATGGAAAAGTTGGAATACAGTAGATATTACACCAATATAAATATAGAATGAGTTCACAACTATACCACAAGTGGTGATTTATTTTCTTATAATAACAGAGCTTATGAGATTTTCTGTTGAGTTTTGTGTTGGGAAGTTTTCAAGTTTTGGGTAAGGATTTGATGGACTATGGAATAAGGAGTGACAAGAGCCTAAGATTGGGGATACCCAAGGCACGCCAAGGTAATATTCAAAGACAACCAAGAGCCTAAGCTTGGGGATGCACCGGAAGGCATCCCCTCTTTCGTCTTCGTCTATCGGTAACTTACTTGAGGCTATATTTTTATTCACCACATGATATGTGTTTTGCTTGGAGCGTCTTGTATGATTTGAGTCTTTGATTTTTAGTTTGCCACAATCATCCTTGTTGTACACACCTTTTGATAGAGACATGCGTGAATCGTGATTTATTAGAATACTCTATGTGCTTCACTTATATATTTTGAGCTAGGCAATTCTGGTCTATGTGCTTCACTTATATCTTGTAGAGCACGATGGTGGTTTTATTTTATAGAAATTGATGAACTCTCATGCTTCACTTATATTATTTTGAGAGTCTTTAAACATCATGGTAATTTTCTTTGTTTATATATTTAGTCCTAATATGATAGGCATCCAAGAGGGATGTAACAAAAACTTTCATATAAAGTGCATTGAATATTATGAGAAGTTTGATTCCTTATGATTGTCTTGAGATATGAATATGGTGATATTAGATTCATGCTAGTGAGTAATTGTGAATTTGAGAAATACTTGTGTTAAATTTTGTGATTCTCGCAGCATGCACGTATGGTGAACCGTTATGTGATGAAGTCAGAGCATGATTTATTTTTTGATTATCCTCCTTATGAGTGGCGGTTGGGACGAGCGATGGTATTTTCCTACCAATCTATCCCCCTAAGAGCATGCGCATAGTACTTTGTTTAGATAACTAAAAGATTTTGCAATAAGTATGTGAGTTCTTTATGACTAATGTTCAGTCCATGGATTACACACACTCTCACCCTCCACCATTGCTAGCCTCTCTAGTGCCGCGCAACTTTCACCGGTACCATAAACCCACCATATACCTTCCTCAAAACAGCCACCATACCTACCTATTATGGCATTTCCATAGCCATTCCGAGATATATTGCCATGCAACTTTCCACCGTTCCGTTAATTATAACACGTTCCATTATTGTCATATTGCTTTGCACGATCATGTAGTTGACATCGTATTTGTGGCAAAGCCACCTTTCATAATTGTTTCATACATGTCACTCTTGATTCATTGCACATCCCGGTACACCGCCGGAGGCATTCATATAGAGTCATATTTTGTTCTAAGTATCGATTTATAATTCTTGAGTTGTAAGTAAATAAAAGTGTGACGATCTTCATTATTAGAGCATTGTCCCATGTGAGGAAAGGATGATGGAGACTATGATTCCCCCACAATTCGGGATGAGACTCTGGACAAAAAATAAAAAAGGACAACAAAACGAGAGAAGGCCCAATAAAAAACGAGAGAAAAGAGAGAAGGGGCCATGCTACTATCCTTTTACCACACTTGTGCTTCAAAGTAGCACCATGATAACCCACAAGTATAGGGGATCACAAAAGTGTTCGAGGGTAGAGTATTCAACCCAAAATTATTGATTTGATACAAGGGGAGCCAAAGAATATTCTCAAGTATTAACAGTTGAGTTGTCAATTCAACCACACCTGAAAGACTTAATATCTGCAGCAAAGTATTTAGTAGCAAAGTCATATGGAAGTAACGGTAACGGTGGCAAAAGTAATAGTATTGGTTTTGTAGTGATTGTAATAGTAGCAACGGAATAGTAACTAAGCAAAGATCAATATGTGAAAATCTCGTAGGCATTGGATCAGTGATGGATAATTATGTCAGATGCGGTTCCTCATGCAACAGTTATAACATAAGGTGACACAGAGCTAGCTCCAGTTCATCAATGTAATGTAGGCATGTATTCCAAATATAGTCATACGTGGTTATGGAAAAGAACTTGCATGACATTTTTTGTCCTACCCTCCCGTGGCAGCGGGGTCCTATGGGAAACTAAGGGATATTAAGGCCTCCTTTTAATAGATTACCGAAACAAAGCATTAACACTTAGTGAATACATGAACTCCTCAAACTATAGTTATCACCGAGAGTGGTCCCGATTATTATCACTTTTGGGTTACCGGATCATAACACATAGTAGGTGACTATAGACTAGCAAAATAGGATCAAGCACTCACATATATTCATGGAAACATAATAGGTTCAGATTTGAAATCATGACACTCGGGACCTAGTGACAAGCAGTAAGCATAGCAAAGTCATAGCAACATCAATCTCAGAACATAATGGATACTAGGGATCAAACCCTAACAAAACTAACTCGATTACACGATAAATCTCATCCAACCCATCACCGTCCAACAAGCCTACGATGGAATTACTCACGCACATCGGTGAGCATCATGAAATTGGTGATTGAGGAAGGTTGATGATGTAGATGGCGATGGATTCCCCTCTCCGGCCCCGAACGCACTCCAGATCAGCCCTCCCGAGAGAGATTAGGGCTTGGCGACGGCTCCATATCATAAAATGCGATGAATCCTTCTCTCTGATTTTTTCTCCCCGAGCGTGAATATATAGTGTTGGAGTTGAGGTCAGTGGAGCCTCAGGGGGCCCACGAGATAGGGGGCGCGCCCCCACCCTTGTGGACAGGGTGCGGGCCCCCTGAAGTTGATTCTTTCGCCAATATTTTTTTATATATTCCAAAAATATTCTCCATGAAGTTTCAGGTCATTCTAAGAACTTTTATTTCTGCACAAAAATAACACCATGGCAATTCTGCTGAAAACAACGTCAGTCCGGGTTAGTTCCATTCAAATCATGCAAGATATAGTCCAAAACAAGGTCAAAAGTGTTTGGAGAAGTAGATACGATGGAGACGTATCAACTCCCCTAAGCTTAAACCTTTGCTTGTCCTCAAGCAATTTAGTTAACAAACTAAAAGTGATCAAGAAAAACTTTTACAAACTCTATTTGATCTTGTAGTTGTAAATATGTAGAGCCAGCATTCAAGTTTTCAGCAAATATTATGAACTTACCTTATTCACAATAACATTTAGGTCTCATGTCTACTCATATCAATGGCATAATTAACTAGCAAGCAATAATAGTAAATCTCGGATGACAACACTTTCTAAAAACAATCATAATATGATATAACAAGATGGTATCTCGCTAGCCCTTTCTAAGACCGCAAAACATAAATGCAGAGCACCTATGAAGTTCAAGGACTGACTAAACATTGTAATTCATGGTAAAAGAGATCCAGTCACAGTAATTCTCAATGTAAACTAATAGTAATGCATTCACATGATAGCGGTGCTCTCCAACTGGTGCTTTTTAATAAGAGGATGATGAATCAACATAAAAGTAAATAGATAGGCCCTTCTCAGAGGGAAGCATGGATTTGTAGAGGTGCCAGAGCTCGATTTTGAAATAGAGATAAATAATATTTTGAGTAGTATACTTTCATTGTCAACATAACAACCGAGAGATCTCGATATCTTCCATGCTACACACATTATAGGCGGTTCCCAAACAGAATGGTAAAGTTTATACTCCCCCACCACCAACAAACATCAATGCATGGCTTGTCCTAAACGACGGGTGCCTCCAACTAACAACAATCCCGGGGGAGTTTTGTTTGCAATTATTTTAATTTAAGCATGGGATAGGGCATCCCGGTTACTAGCCATTTTCTCATGAGTGAGGATCGAGTCCACTCCTCTTGAGAATAACCCGCCTAGCATGGAAGATATAGACATCCCTATTTGATACATGAGCTATTCGAGCATACAAAACATAATTTCATTTGAAGGTTTAGAGTTTGGCACATACAAATTTACTTGGAACGGCGGGTAGATACCGTATATAGGAAGGTATGGTGGACTCTTATGGAATAACTTTTGGGGTTTATGGAGGTGGATGCACAAGTAGTATTTCCACTTAGTACAAGTGAAGGCTAGAAAGAGACTGGGAAGTGACCAGCTAGAGAGCGACAATAGTCATGATCATGCATTAAAATTAATCAACACTGAGTGCAAGCATGAGTTGGATATAATTCACCATGAACATAAATATCGTGGAGGCTATGTTGATTTTGTTTCAACTGCATGCGTGAACATGTGCCAAGTCAAGCCACTCGAATCATTCAAAGGAGGATACCACCCTATCATACCACATCACAACCATTTTAATAGCATGTTGTCACGCAAGGTAAACCATTATAAACTCCCAGCTAATTAAGCATGGCATGAGCAACTATGACCTCTAATTGTTATTGCAAATATGTGTCATTCATAATAGGCTGAATCAGGAACGATGAACTAATCATATTTACAAAAACAAGATAGGTCGAGTTCATACCAGCTTTTCTCATCTCAATCGGTTCATCATATATCGTCATTATTGCCTTTCACTTGCACGACCGAACGGTGTGGATAATAATAATAGTGCATGTGCATTGGACTAAGCTGGAATCTGCAGGCATTCAATACATGGGAGAAGACAAGGTAATATGGGCTCTTTGTTAGATCAACAATAATGCATATGAGAGCCACTCAACATTTTCATCATGGTCTTCTCCTCGACCCCCAAACAAAAGAAAAGAAAAGAAACAAAACTATTTAGACGGAAAAGCTCCCAACAAGCAAATGAAGAACGAGAAATCTTTTTGAGTTTTATTTTAATTACTACTAGTACAGGCATGGAAAGTAAACTAGCTAAAAGCTACAACTATTTTTTTTGTTTTTTCTTCAGGTTTTTCAAACACACAAGAAGAAGGCTTAAAAAGAAAATAAACTAGCATGGATAGTACAATGAAAAAGTATGAGCACCAACAACTGGCATGAGTGTGTGAATATGAATGTAATGTCGGTGAGAAATACGTACTCCTCAAGATTAGGCTTTTGGCCTAAGTTGGTCTATGGCCATGGCTCAAAGCTACCCTCTCCGGTGTACGGAGGAGTGTCCTCTAGGTGCCACTGGTTGGCGATCTCCTCCGGATCCCACTGATAAACAGACTGTCGATAAGGGGTGGCTTCGGCTCAGGCTCTGGAGCTGGTGTCTGGCTCTAGTGTGCATGAACGGCGTCCGGCAAAATGAGGTACATGCCTGAAAATATGTTAAACAAAGAGGGCGCAGGCAAGGTAATAATCTCATAGTAGTTTTTATTAAATATCAATCTATACTTAAGCAACTTCTTTTTATCCTTAACAATAAAATCATGTCCTACCATACTCTTATAATCTAGAAAAATAGGAGGCAGGAACTTTTCCTCTTTCTCATAATGCCTAATAGGTATGTTAAAGTGCGCAGCAAGGCGCGAAGCAAAGATGCCTCCAAAGATGGGACCCTTTGTGCGGTTCAGATTTAACCGTTTAGCAACAATGGTGCCTAAACTGAAAGTGGTATCACGAAACAAGGCATGGCGCAAAATAACAATATCAAGGGCACTAAGGTTTCCACTGTTCCCGCGAGTAATTAAGCATCTACTAGAAAATATTGCAAAGTAACGTAGAACAGGAAAATATATACTAGTAATTATTGCATCGGAAACTTTCATCGTTTCCCCTACAACAATCATATCAATAAATCCCTCCACATCATTACGATGTGGTTCCTCTATGCTGCCCGTAAAGGGTATCTTACAGACCCTACAAAACTCATATAGTGACATCTCCTTGACCTCATCATATAAATGAAATTCCACCGAAGGTGTTGATTTCTTAGCATGAAAGTAAAAATTTTGCACTAAAATATTAGTGAGGAGGAGATATTGTTCGCGCTGGTCGCGGAGGAAGTCGACGATGCCTGCATTCTCAGACAAATAATAGAAGTTTTCATAAATCTCGGCTGCTCTCAAGAACTCATCACAAGGCTATTCGCACGGCCGACCTTCCGTGGTGCGAGGAAGATTATATTTGGGCTTCTTATTCTCTTCACTTTGCTTATCCTTCGAGCTTCGGCTCGAAGACCCCCTCAACAATCTCTTCATCATTTTCTTTTTCTGAAAAATTTCTGAAATTTTTAGTGACTCAAAATAGAAGTGAATCAATCTCAACAAGATTGATATCAACTACTCCTACAAGTGCCTAGAGGCCATATCATGCATTAAAACTAATCTTGACCACATAAATTTGACATGCAAGCTCAAGAACAGGGTCACCTAAGCAGCAAAAATTTTCAATAAATAAAGCACTAGAGCAAAAACTAATTGGACCATTGGAGGGGTCACATATCGAAGAATAATCCCCCAAAGCAGTTTTGTGAATGGAGCTTTGAGCAAGGAGATCGAAAATGGCAGCAAGATGAGCTAGAACTCGAGTTTGAGCTAGTGGAAGATTTTTTCTGGAGGAAAACGAAGTGTGTGGGTGCAAGAATAAATGGAGGGGGCCCACGTGGGGTCCACGAGGTAGAGGGCACGCCCAGGGTGGTCGGCGCGCCTTGGACCCTCATGGCTAGGTGGTGGGTCCCCCTGGTGTGTTCTAAGTGCCAATAATTCTTAAATATTCTACAAAAAAACATATAAAATTTTCAGGGCATTTGGAGAACTTTTATTTTCGAGGTATTTTTTATTGCAAGGATAATTCAGAAAACAGACAGAAAATACAATTTTTGCTTTATTTAATCTATATAACAGAAAGTAAAAGGAGGGTACAAAGAGTTGTGCTTTCTAACTTCATCCATCTCATGCTCATCAAAAGGAATTGACTAACAAGGTTGATCAAGTCTTGTTAACAAACTCTTTTCGAATAACATGATACCGGAGAATTTTCGAATAAAACTAAATTACCTCAATGGGGATATGTACGTCCCCAACAATAAGAATATCATATTTTTTCTTGACAGTAGGAAGAGGGAATTCAAAACCTCCAATAGTAATTGTTGAAGTTTTTCCAATAGAATTTGTATTGTGGACTTGAGGTTGTTTCCTCGGAGAGTGTACCGTATGCTCATTACCATTAACATGAAAAGTGGCATTGCATTTGCTGCAATCAATAACATCCCCTACATTATTCAAAAAAGGTCTACCAAGAATAATAGACACACTATCGTCCTCGGGAATATCAAGAATAACTAAGTCCGTTAAAATAGTAACGTTTACAACCACAACAGGTACATCCTCACAAATACCGATAGGTATAGCAGTTGATTTATCAGCCATTTGCAAAGATATTTCAGTAGGTGTCAACTTATTCAAATCAAGTATATGATATAAAGATAGAGGCATAACACTAACACTGGCTTCAAGATCAAATAAAGCAGTTTTAACATAGTTTCGTTTAATGGAGCATGGTATAGTTGGTACTCCCGGATCTCCAAGTTTCTTTGGTATTCCACCCTTAAAAGTATAATTAGCAAGCATGGTAGAAATTTTCAGCTTCCAATATCTTTCTTTTATTTGTGACAATATCTTTCATGTACTTAGCATAAGGATTCATTTTAAGCATATCTGTCAAATGCATACGCAGAAAGATAGGTCTAATCATTTCAGCAAAGCACTCAAAATCCTCATCATCCTTTTTCTTCGATGGTTTAGGAGGAAAAGGCATGGGTTTCTGAACCCATGGTTCTCTTACTTTACCGTGCTTCCTAGGAGCAAAGTATCTCTTATCATAACATTGATTCTTTGATTGTGGGTTATCAAGATCAACAACAAGTTCAATTTCTACATCATTGTCATTGCTAGGTTGAGCATCAACATGAACATCATCATTAACATTATCACTAGGTTCACGTTCATTACCACATTGTATTTCAGCATCAGAAATAGAAATATCATTGGGATTCTCAGGTCTGTCAACAAGTTCACTAGAAGCATGCAAAGTCCTATCATTTTTCTTTTTCTTCTTCTTAGAAGAACTAGGTGCGTCAACATTAGTTTTCAGAGAATCTTGCTCAATTCTCTTAGGGTGGCCCTCAGGATACAAAGGTTCCTGAGTCATTTTACCCCCTCTAGTCACAACTCTAACAACATTATCATTTTTCTTATTATTTAATTCATTGAGCAAATCATTCTGAGCTTTAAGTACTTGTTCTACTTGAGTGGTAACCATAGAAGCATGTTTTCTAATAAGTTTAAGTTCTCCTTTAACTGTAGACATATAATCACTTGTAACATCCGAAAATTCTAAATTTATGAATGTTATAATAAATAGATAGATTTGATTGATTGTTTGATTGATTGTCTGAAAGTGAGTGAATTCGAAACTTTTTGAAAGTTAAATGAGAGGGAATAAAAGGACTTTCCCAAACTTTCATTTTGCTTTTATGATCTCCATGAATTCAAAGTCTTTTCAAACACAAAACCCTAGAGAGAAGATAACATGACTTCTTCCATTTATTTAAATGACAAGGGTTTTTGAAAACATTTGAAATTCATTTGGAAAATATTTTTCCAATTCTGAAACTTTATGCAACTCAATGATTTTCATGAGAGAAGATAAAATGACTTCTTCAAATTATATGAAATATGAGTTGGGAGTTTCAAAAGAATTAAATTCAAAGTTCTTTTGAATTTATTTTCAATTTGGAGTTATTTGAGTTTTATTCAAATTATTTTTCTCCAAAAAATAAAATACATGGAAAATAGGGTAACATGATTCCCTACAATAGAAAATTGAAGAAAAATTAATTTGAAATCATTTTGGTATTTTTAAAATGATTTTTGTTGGATTTTAATAGACCAGTAGCACTTTTTGATTTATCTGAATTTGTGTGCATTTTATTTGAAGTTATAAAAATGTTCATGTCGTAGAGAATCTTTTTCTGAAAATTTTGATATATTATATGCCTATATACTATTTTTTTTATTTCTATTTGTTTTATTCTGTTTTGTTTGTCTGAAAAAAAAATCTTTAAAAAAAATCTCAAGTGGGCCGGCCCAGCCAACCGGGCCAGGACAGTCGCAGCCCAGCAACTCCCCGCGCCCGAACCAGCTATGCCTCGCTCGCCCGCTCGCTCCATCGCACGCACGCCGCTTCGCCAGCCGTCGACAGGTGGACCCCACCTGTCAGCTTCTTCTTCCCCAAGCCGAGAAGGAGTCCAACTCTAGCACGCGTCGCCGACGAACGCCATGTCTGACTCGACGTCCACCCCGCGCCGCCTTGCCCCTCGCCCAAGCCACCGCCTCGCCCCCTTCGTTAAATACCGAGGCCCCGGCCTCGTTTTCCCCTCAAGCCGCAGCCGCCGACGCCCCGCACCCCCTCGCCGGAGTTGCAAACTCCGACGAGATCCGCTGCCATCGCCCGCTCCGCTCCGTCGCCCTCGACCGCAGCTGACCCCGCCGACCACTCCGTCGCTCCGCTCCGCCCCTCCCCGACCGCTCCGCCGTCGCCCCTGACCAACGGAGCCGCCGCTCGCTCGAAACCGCCGCCGCCACCGCCATCTTCTCCGGCGACGCCGACGCCCACCGCCGCGGTAAGCCCGGCTCCTCCCTCGCCCATTAGATCTAGGGTCAACGGATAGGATTAGATCGCGCTGTTGTTTTTTTCTCTCCAACCATTTTCTTTAAGTAGTGAACGTTCATTGTTTAGTGTTTGCAGCGAGCGGTTTTTGTCTTATAAGCTTCTAGAGCGAACGTTCGTTAGATAGATTTTTATTTTTCTGTTTAATTACAGCCAGGGACCCATGTGTAATTAGTTTCTTCGTAGATTAGTCCCTGATCTTCAATCTATCACAACTTTTTGCCCGTTTGTGCAAATCCAACGAAACCAATGCTCACGTCTTCGTTATGATCTCCTCTATCCAGAAAAACAACTCAAACATGGTTTTGAAAAGTTTAAAATTTGAATTAGATCAGATTTGAATTCAAACTTCGTTTGATCATAACTTGAGTTTCGTAGCACCGTTTGAGTTGATTCTTTTTGCAAATCGAAGCTCTTGACCTAAACTTTCTGATAAGGCCAAATTCATATAATTTTGGTACTGTTAGAAATTGTTTTATGTTGCAAGAGTTATTTGCTTGGTTTTGATGTTTTCTGAATTGTCTTCTTCGATCTTTCTGATCTTTGAGTGATTGTTTATGTGTGGTTACTATTGCTTGCTTACGATAGATTGACCGGAGTGAGACGAGTAGAACTATCAAGAGTTTTGAGTGCGAATCATCTTCATCAACATTACAGGCAAGTTCACACTTTGATCATACCTCTTTCATACCCAGTTTTTATTTGCATTAGATCAAACCTCAAACATTGCATGATTAGGATCTAATTAAATTGTGAGTATTGGGAAGTAGTTGATGAGGTAGGAACCTATTGCCCTGAATTCAAACCTTGGGAGTTACTTTTACGTATTGCTTACATTGCCATGCTATGCTCGTAGACGTGGATTGGGTTTTGAGAGTATTCATGACAGATGTGAGATTGTTAATTAATGGTTTATTTAAGGTGGCAACTTAAACACACATCTGGGTGGATTGAGGCACCTGGTTATTCTAGGATTGCCTGTCTAGGCACCTGGGTAGACCAGGATTGCCTGTTTTCTTTTGGACCGCCACCCAGGCTCAAAGGGATCATGAGACTATTCATACTAGAAACTTCCGTGTGCAGCCACAAGCTATTATGGGCTCTAGCATAGTTGACTAAGTCGTGTGAACTCTTACAGTGGTAGACTAGCAGATGTAGGGGTTGTAGGTGGTACGGTCTACCCATCATAAGGTGCAAACGCTTCTGAAAGACTATGTCTCGGTCATCCGTCTTCTCAAACACCATGTAGTGCGAGAAACCAAACGGAGGCGATCGAGTCTTGTGGGGAAAAGTGCGCAAACCTCTGCAGAGTGTATAAACTAATATGATTAGCCGTGTCCCCGGTTATGGACGTCTTGAGTATCTAGTACCTGGATTGTCAAGTGAATCTCATCACGTTACTTTAAATTAATTTTGTTGGGTTTAATGATGTTACTTAATTGGGATTGAGAATGCTGTCAACCATTCTCAATGTTCAACAACCTCCATGATAGTTAAATAAAAATTTATTCCTTTATAGTAGGGAAAAATTGGCTTTTCGCAAAAACTATAATCATAGAGCTTTTCCACCAGCCAAATATGCATGTAGTGATAGCCATTGTTCATCATTTCTCTCTATGGTGTGAATTTGCCAGTACATTCAATGTACTGACCCTTTGTGGCTGCAACGTTTCATGTTGCAGGAATCTTACGACGAGTAAGTGATACGTTAGGGTTATGATTTTCTACACTGAACTTTGCCGTTGGTGTTGATGGGAATCCACAACCTTGTTACTTCCGCTATTTTGGATTGAGGTAATAGTATTTACGTTACTTTTACATGTGATTTACCTCTGTTATAAATCCTCGAGTACTGTGTGTGTCAGCATACTGATCCAGGGATGACACTTAAGCACAGAGACTAGATCCATTCGGGTCGGGTCGCTACAAGATGGTATCAGAGCACATGTTGACTGTAGGACGTGACCCTAGAAACTGGCAAACCCATAGCAAAGATTTTTTCTCTACAACTTTCCCTTTCGAAAAAATCTTTTACCTCTCTTCTCTTCTGAGCTTATTCAAAAATTCCCTTTAGTGAGACCATACCCCTTTTCCCTTTTGATCACTCGAAGATTCGACGGATGAGACCACTCCAAGAAGTAGAAGATATCGGACAACCGAGACCATTCAGAATGAAGAGGATTTTACCATACATTATGATAATGGAAACTACAACGGTTGAAGACCGAAGACAAGGAGAATTTGAAGGCTCTGAAGAATTCCCAGATTTGTATGACCTAGTAAGGCTACCCTTATGGAACTTGACAGACTAAGGAAGCTGTCAATACCCGAGATCAAAGTGTGTTGGAGAAAGACCGAAGCATGGAGAGTTAAAAACTCAAGTACAGTCAAGGAAAACCCTAAGGCAGGAGATATCAACTATGGAGAGATAGCTCATGGAAATGACAAGGGCAGAAACACGGCTATCCATGATGTTATCGCCTGCTTATGCTATTGTCACTGTGCTGAGTTAATTATGCATATGAATGGAAGGATTGGATGGTCGAAGGCTGATGGAGCACCTATCAGCAAGATGAAGTTTTAACCTTAGCCGGTGTATCACCAGGATCTGGAGTAGTACATCAAGAAGTTTAAGGTGGAGCTCCATGAAGCTGTATTAGACAAGGAAGTATTTCATGAGGAACTCAGGACCCTGAAGATGAGAGTAGCCAAGCTGGAGGAGCAAAACCTCGAGATACCGGAGATTCGTCAGGAACTGAAGGACAGTAGGACCATGGTTCATGTGAAGGATGCTGAAACCAAAAGTTTGGAACGCAACTCCAGAATATTAAAGGACGTCACAAGAGACTTCGCGTCAACAGAGTTGATCTGGCAAAAGAAGTTGAGAAAGACAAGCATGATCGGAAGAAACCATTGGAGGCATGAACAAGGCTTGAAGAGTTGGAGATGTTGAAGATTTATTGACCTTTAGAAGACCAAACCCCTATTATACCTACATTAGATGCGATGTTTGTGAGCTGTCATTTGTTTGATGTTTTTCCGACAGCCATAGATAAAATATGTCTTTTAAAACCATTGTTTATATTGTTTGTATCCCTCTCCCTCTCTCTTATCGTACCCCAAACCCACATGGACCCAATAGAGGATGAATGGAGATGAGCTTGCATTTTCTGGACCGATGAGTCAGTTGGAGACAGACCGATGGATTCAGAACATGGAGGATCACATGAAGAATAACCCTATAGTTGGAAAGGATATGACCCAGCATGCTCTTCAGTGCTTTGAAAGAGGTGCTGCTACTTGGTGGAGGATGTACCAAACCTTGAATGGATGGCAAGGAGTAACCACTTGGAAAGATTTTAAGTTGACTCTGCCAAAGTCTCGGCTTGTGTCCCAGAAGTTGAAGCCTTATGGAAAGGATATGAAGAAACCTTGTGCATGCAAGATTTGTGGAGAAATAGGACACACCCATAAAGAACACAAGGATGAATGCACTAATTGTGAAGGAAGTCACCCAGTTGAAGAATGCCCAACTACGCAGATTACTTGTTTCTTGTGTGAAGGGACTACCCACTATCCTGCTCAGTGTCACATTTACCCCATGGTACAACGAACCATCCAGCAGAAGAAAGAAGTAATGAAAGGAGCCCTCATGGAAATTTTAGAAGAACACGTGATGAAGGAAGAGATGGAGGACACATCTAAAGAAGACCCGAGTAAACCCTGCACTAAATCTTGCTATTCATTTTGAGAAGAAGGACACATCTCCCAGAATTGTATGAATGGGGATCTAGTAGAATTCCCGACAGAGGAAGTAGAATATGACCCACAAGAAATAGAAGCCATGATTGGCATGGAAATGTCCAAGAAGAGAAGCAGAGTGGATTCTAGGAAGGATCTGAGTCATATCACCTGTTACAGGTGCAAGGAGTCAGGGCACTACCTCAACAGTTGCCCAAAAAGGAAACCTCGATACTTGTCAGAATTAATATGTTTTAGTTGTAATGGAGCAGGGCACTTTGCCAGAGAATGCCCCAAGGAGAAGGAAACTTGTGCTAGATAGTTGACTTTGCAACAAAAGAAATGGAGTAGTAGATGTGAGAACATTTTCTTTTATATTGAGGTGTTGAGTTGAGACATGTAATGGAAAAGCGAGAGATTGTAATTATTTGAGAATAAATAAAGTTAGCATCGTTAGTACTGATTGGATCTTATGAGTTGTTACTCTATGAAGGAAGATTTTGACCGTTTTCGAGGATATGAGAAATATGGTCTATGGATGAGTTTGTGTCATTTTAAGCATGGTAGTACCCTGTGAGGACACTTGACCCATGGAAAGGAGAATGATATACCACGAAGTGGATTTTTGACAAAATAAGAATGAGTTTTGTCTCGGTATGTGGGATATTCCACGAGGATGAAGAGATGAATTACTATTGGATATAAAGAAGGTGTGATGTTGGAAATATGGATCAATAGAAATTCCATGATGAGTCTGAGTAATCATGTCTTAGTTTGGTGCCAATAGAAGGAAGGAAGATAGTACAATTGGGTGGATTTAAGAATACTAGGAAGTTGGAAGTTGGAATAATGATTAGTTGCCCGATGATAAGTTCAAGGACTAAAAGTGATGAGATGGTCCATAACCCACAGGCCTAGGACCTGCCAAGAAGCCAGCACATTCTTGCTGAAGGAAAAACCCTGGAAGAAGTTACGATTTTATCGATAGACGATTTTATAGGAGTAACGCAAAACCCGAGAGTTGTGAAGGAACGATAGATGTTTGTTTGGCTTGCAGAATCCATGGAATTATCCAAACTTAGTTCGTCGACAAGAGAATTCTGCAATGCTTGTGAGGATGACCAAGTGTTAGAATGCGAGATTCGCTAAACCATGTACAAAGAAATGATTTGGGTGCGGGATGGATTGATCACCATACCGACTTACTCTTATTATTCGCCTTGCTATATGGGATGGTAAATCTGAGTGACTTACCTATAGTAAAGAGACGATGATCAAAACCTTGTTTAAACCTTAGAATGGTATAGCAACTTTTCCCTTGTACAAGGCAGCTTTTGCCAACCGTAGGTTATACGGTGAGGATCAACCCAGACCCATTTCCTGCAGGAGAAACCATAAATGGTTGACCACCATGAGATATCGATAGTTGTTTAGTATTGGCGCCAGACCGTCAGCTAAGAAGACCCAGTCCCGGAATAATCTTACCCAGAAGATAGGATACAAAAGAATTGAGGAAAAGTTTATGACACTACCGAAAGAGCCCAGAGAAGGAATTATCCTTACGATATGAGAAGACCGACACTGTCAAGAATAAGGATGGAGTATATGAGTTTTGATGGAACAGTAACCATGCTTCTAAGGGTGGTAGCACCCAGACCCCGTGTGATGATCGATGGATTTTGAGGAGACCCACAAACCCTAACCTATTTCTTGCTAGCCTCTCCGAATCTCGAGGACAAGATTCATTTTAAGGGTAGTAGGTTTGTAACATCCCAAAATTCTAAATTTTGGAATGTTATAATAAATAGATAGATTTGATTGATTGTCTGAAAGTGAGTGAATTCGAAACTTTTTGGAAGTTAAATGAGAGGGAATAAAGGGACGTTCCCAAACTTTCATTTTGCTTTTATGATCTCCATGAATTCAAATTATTTTCAAACACGAAACCCTGGAGAGAAGATAACATGACTTCTTCCATTTATTTAAATGACAAGGGTTTTTAAAAACATTTGAAATTCATTTGGAAAATATTTTTCCAATTCTCAAACTTTATGCAACTCAATGATTTTCATGAGAGAAGATAAAATGACTTCTTCAAATTATATGAAATATGAGTTGGGAGTTTCAAATGAATTAAATTCAAAGTTCTTTTGAATTTATTTTCAATTTGGAGTTATTTGAGTTTTATTCAAATTATTTTTCTCCAAAAAATAAAATACATGGAAAATAGGGTAACATGATTCCCTACAATAGAAAATTGAAGAAAAATTAATTTGAAATCATTTTGGTATTTTTAAAATGATTTTTGTTGGATTTTAATACACCAGTAGCACTCTTTGATTTATCTGAATTTGTGTGGATTTTATTTGAAGTTATAAAAATGTTCATGTCATAGAGAATCTTTTTCTGAAAATTTTGATATATTATATGCCTATATACTATTTTTTTATTTCTATTTGTTTTATTTTGTTTTGTTTGTCTGAAAAAAAATCTTTAAAAAAATTCCCGACTGGGCCGGCCCAGCCAACCGGGCCAGGACAGCCGCAGCCCAGCAACTCCCCGCGCCCGAACCAGCTACGCCTCGCTCGCCTGCTCGCTCCATCGGGCGGACGCCGCTTTGCCAGCCGCCGACAGGTGGACCCCACCTGTCAGCTTCTTCTTCCCCAAGCCGAGCCGGAGTCCAACTCCAGCACGCGTCGCCGGCCGCCGCCATGTCCGACTTGACGTCCACCCCGTGCCGTCTTGCCCCTCGCCCAAGCCACCGCCTCGCCCCCTTTGTTAAATACCGAGGCCCCGGCCTCGTTTTCCCCTCAAGCCGCAGCCGCCGATGCCCCGCACCCCCTCGCCGGAGTTGCAAACTCCGACGAGATCCGCTACCGTCGCCCGCTCCGCTCCGTCGCCCTCGACCGCAGCTGACCCCGCCGACGACTCCGCCGCTCCGCTCCGCCCCTCCCCGACCGCTCCGCCGTCGCCCCTGACCACCAGAGCCGCCGCCCGCTCAAAACCGCCACCGCCGCCGCCATCTTCTCCGGCGACACCAACGCCCACCGCCGCAGTAAGCCCGGCTCCTCCCTCGCCCATTAGATCTAGGGTCAACGGATAGGATTAGATCGCGCTGTTGTTTTTTTTTCTCTCCAACCGTTTTCTTTAAGTAGTGAACGTTCATTGTTTAGTGTTTGCAGCGAACGGTTTTTGTCTTATAAGCTTCTAGAGCGAACGTTCGTTAGGTAGATTTTTCTTTTTCTGTTTATTTATAGCCAGGGACCCATGTGTAATTAGTTTCTTCACAAATTAGTCCCTGATCTTCAATCTATCACAACTTTTTGCCCGTTTGTCCAAATCCAATGAAACCAATGCTCACGTCTTCGTTATGATCTCCTCTATCCAGTAAAACAACTCAAACATGTTTTTGAAAAGTTTAAAATTTGAATTAGATCAGATTTGAATTCAAACTTCGTTTGATCATAACTTGAGTTTCGTAGCTCCGTTTGAGTTGATTCTTTTTGCAAATCAAAGCTCTTAACCTAAACTTTCTGATAAGGCCAAATTCATATAATTTTGGTACTGTTAGAAATTGTTTTATGTTTCAAGAGTTATTTGCTTGGTTTTGATGTTTTCCGAATTGTCTTCTTCGATCTTTCTGATCTTTGAGTGATTGCTTATGTGTGGTTACTATTGCTTGCTTACGATAGATTGACCGGAGTGAGACGAGTAGAACTATCAAGAGTTGAGTGCGAATCATCTTCATCAACATTGTAGGCAAGTTCACACTTTGATCATACCTCTTTCATACCCAGTTTTTATTTGCATTAGATCAAACCTCAAACATTGCATGATTAGGATCTAATTAAATTGTGGGTATTGGGAAGTAGTTGATGAGGTAGGAACCTATTGCCCTGCATTCAAACCTTGGGAGTTACTTTTACGTATTGCTTACATTGCCATGCTATGCTCGTAGATGTGGATTGGGTTTTGAGAGTATTCATGACAGATGTGAGATTGTTAATTAATGGTTTATTTAAGGTGGCAACTTAAACACACATCTGGGTGGATTGAGGCACCTTGTTATTCTAGGATTGCCTGTCTAGGCACCTGGGTAGACCAGGATTGCCTGTTTTCTTTTGGACCGCCACCCAGGCTCAAAGGGATCATGAGACTATTCATACTAGAAAGTTCCATGTGCAGCCACAAGCTATTATGGGCTCTAGCATAGTTGACTAAGTCGTGTGAACTCTTACAGTGGTAGACTAGCAGATGTAGGGGTTGTAGGTGGTACGGTCTACCCATCGTAAGGTGCAAACGCTTCTGAAAGACTATGTCTCGGTCATCCGTCTTCTCAAACACCATGTAGTGCGAGAAACCAAACGGAGGCGATCGAGTCTTGTGGGGAAAAGTGCGCAAACCTCTGCAGAGTGTATAAACTAATCATGATTAGCCGTGTCCCCGGTTATGGACGTCTTGAGTATCTAGTACCTGGATTATCAAGTGAATCTCATCATGTTACTTTAAATTAATTTTGTTGGGTTTAATGATGTTACTTAATTGGGATTGAGAATGCTGTCAACCATTCTCAATGTTAAACAACCACCATGATAGTTAAATAAAAATTTATTCCTTTGTAGTAGGGAAAATTTGGCTTTTCACAAAAACTATAACCATAGAGCTTTTCCACCAGCCAAATATGCATGTAGTGATAGCCATTGTTCATCATTTCTCTCTATGGTGTGAATTTGCCAGTACATTCAATGTACTGACCCTTTGTGGCTGCAACGTCTCATGTTGCAGGAATCTTACGACGAGTAAGTGATACGTTAGGGTTACGATTTTCTACACTCAACTTTGCCGTTGGTGTTGATGGGAATCCACAACCTTGTTACTTCCGCTATTTTGGATTGAGGTAATAGTATTTATGTTACTTTTACATGTGATTTACCTCTATTATAAATCCTCGAGTACTGTGTGTGTCCGCATACCGATCCAGGGATGACACTTAAGCACAGAGACTTGATCCATTCGGGTCGGGTCGCTACATCACTCAAGTGTTCAATCATATAAGCATTGCATTTCAATTGTCTACCAATATAAGCATTGAAGTCTTGTTGTTTAACCATAAAATTATCAAACTCATCCAAGCATTGGCTAGCAAATTTAGTAGATGGGATTTCATCCTTATCAAAACTATAGAGAGAATTTACCTTTACTACATGTGTCGGGCTATCAAGACCGTGTATCTCTTCGATAAGTGGTAAATTCATAACATCTTCAGCTTTAGTACCCCCTTCTTTCATAGATTTCTTTGACTCTTGCAGATCTTCAGGACTGAGAAATAGAATACCCCTTCTCTTCGGAGTTGGCTTAGGAGTTGGTTCAGGAAGTGTCCAATCATTTTCATTACTCAACATATTATTCAATAGCAATTCAGCTTGATCAACAGTTCTTTCCCTGAAAACACAACCAGCACAACTATCCAGGTGGTCTCTAGAACCATCGGTTAGTCCATTATAAAAGATATCGAGTATTTCATTTTTCTTGAGAGGATGATCAAGCAAAGTATTAAGTAATCGGAGAAGCCTCCCCCAAGCTTGTGGGAGACTCTCTTCTTCAATTTGCACAAAATTATATATTTCCTTAAGGCATCTTGTTTCTTACGAGCGGGGAAATATTTAGCAGAGAAGTAATAAATCATATTCTGGGGACTATGCACACAACCAGGATCAAGGGAATTAAACCATATTTTAGCATCACCCTTTAATGAAAACATAAACAACTTAAGGATAAAGTAATAGCGAGTTTTCTCATCATGAGTAAAAAGGGTGGCTATGTCATTCAACTTAGTAAGATGTGCCACAACAGTTTCAGTTTCATAACCATGGAAAGGATCAGATTCAACCAAAGTAATTAACTCTGGGTCGACAGAGAATTCATAGTCCTTATCTGAAATAGAGATAGGTGAAGTAGCAAAAGTAGGGTCATATTTCATTCTACCATTCAAAGATTTTTCTTTCAGCTTAGCTAATAGTTTCTTAAGATCATATCTATCATTGCAAGCTAAAAAGTCTCTAGCAGTTTCTTCATCCATAGCATAACCCTCAGGCACAACAGGCAATTCATATCTAGGGGGAGAATCTTCATCATCGCTTTCATCGATATTATCAGTTTCAATAATTTCATTCTCCCTAACCCTAGCAAGTAGTTCATCAAGGAATTCACCTAATGGCACAGTAGTATCAAATATAGAAGTAGTTTCATAATGAGTATAGTGCAAAGCAGAAGTGGCATCATTGATAACATGCGACATATCAGAATAAATAGCAGGTGTAGGTGCCACAAATTTACTCATAACAGAAGGTGAATCAAGTACAGAGCTATATGGCAGTTCCTTACCTCCCCTCGTAGTTGAGGGATAAATCTTGGTTCTTTCAATTTTCAAGTTCCTCATAGTGAACAACAGATATGCTCCCACTCAACGGCGCCAGAAAATAGTCTTGATAACCCACAAGTATAGGGGATCGCAACAGTTTTCGAGGCTAGAGTATTCAACCCAAATTTATTGATTTGACACAAGGGGAGCCAAAGAATATTTTCAAGTATTAACAGTTGGGTTTTCAATAAACTGCACCTGAAAGACTTCATATCTGCAGCAAAGTATTTAGTAGCAAAGTAATATGAAAGTAACGGTAATGTTGGCAAAAGTAACAGTATTGGTTTTGTAGTGATTGTAACAGTAGCAACGGAAAAGTAACCAAGCAAAGATCAATATGTGAAAAGCTCATAGGCATTGGATCAGTCACGGATAATTTTGTCGGATGCGAGTCCTCATGCAATAGTTATAACATAGGGTGACACAGAACTATCTCATGTTCATCAATGTAATGTAGGCTGGTATTCTGAGTATAGTCATACGTGCTTATGGAAAAGAACTTGCATGACATCTTTTGTCCTACCCTCCCGTGGCAGCGGGGTCCTATTGGAAACTAAGGGATATTAAGGCCTCCTTTTAATAGAGTACCGAAACAAAGCATTAACACTTAGTGAATACATGAACTCCTCAAACTATAGTCATCACCGGGAGTGGTCCCGATTATTGTCACTTCGGGGTTACCGGATCATAAAACATAGTAGGTGACTATTGACTTGTAAAATATGATCAAGAACTCACATTATTCATGGAAACATAATAGGTTCAGAACTAAAATCATGGCACTCGGGCCCTAGTGACAAGCATTAAGAATAGCAAAGTCATAGCAACATCAATCTCAGAACATAATGGATACTAGGGATCAAACCCTAACAAAACTAACTCGATTACATGATAAATCTCATCCAACCCATCACCGTCCAGCAAGCCTACGATGGAATTACTCACGCACGGCGGTGGGCATCACGAAATTGGTGATGGAGGAAGGTTGATGATGAAGATGGCGACGGATTCCCCTCTCCGGAGCCTTGAACGGACTCCGTATCAGCCCTCCCAAGAGAGATTAGGGCTTGGCGGCGGCTCCATATCGTAAAACACGATGAATCCTTCTCTCCCCGAATGTGAATATATAGAGTTGGAGTTGAGGTCGGTGGAGCCTTAGGGGGCCCACGAGATAGGGGGCGCACCCTAGGGGGGTGGGCATGCCCCCACCCTTATGGACAGGGTGTAGGCCCCCTGACGTTGATTCTTTCGCCAGTATTTTTATATATTCCAAAAATATTCTCCATGAAGTTTCAGGTCATTCCGAGAATTCCAAAAATAATAACACCATGGCAATTCAGCTGAAAACATCGTCACTCCGGTTAGTTCCATTCAAATCATGCAAGTTAGAGTCCAAAACAAGGTCAAAAGTGTTTGGAAAACTAGATACGATGGAGACGTATCACACCATGATCTTCATGATAGAGAGTATCCTATATTGTCACTTTCATATACTAGTGGGAATTTTTCATTATAGAACTTGGCTTGTATATTCCAATGATGGGCTTCCTCAAATTTCCCTAGGTCTTTGTGAGCAAGCAAGTTGGGTGCAAACCCACTTAGTTTCTTTTTGAGCTTTCATAAACTTATAGCTCTAGTGCATCCACTGCATGGCAATCCCTACTCACTCACATTTATATCTATTGATGGGCATATCCATAGCCCGTTGATATGCCTAGTTGATGTGAGACTATCTCTTTCTTTTTGTCTTCTCCACAACCACCGTCTATTCCACCTATAGTGCTATATCCATGGCTCACGCTCATGTATTGCGTGAAAGTTGAAATTTTTTGAGAACATTAGAAGTATGAAACAATTGCTTGGCTTGTCATTGGGGTTGTGCATGATTTAAATATTTTGTGTGATGTGGATGGAGCATAGCCAGACTATATGATTTTGTAGGGATAAGCTTTCTTTGGCCATGTTATTTTGAGAAGACATAATTGCCTTGTTAGTATGCTTGAAGTATTATTGTTTTTATGTCCATATTAAACTTTTGTTTTGAATCATACAGATCTGAACATTCGTGCCACAATAAAGAAATTACATAGATAAATATGTTAGGTAGCATTCCACATCAAAAATTTTGTTTTTATCATCTGCCAACTCGAGGACAAGCAGGAATAAAGCTTGGGGATACTTGATACATCTCCAACGTATCTATAATTTTTTATTGTTCCATGCTATTATATTATCTCTTTTGGATTTTTATATGCATTAATATGCTATTTTTTATTATTTTTGGGACTAACCTATTAACCTAGAGCCCTATGCCAGTTCCTGTTTTTTCCTTGTTTTAGAGTTTCCTAGAAAAGGAATACCAAACGGAGTCCAAACGGAATAAAACCTCCGCGATGATTTTTCTTGGACCAGAAGACAACCAGGAGACTTTGAGATGAAGTCAAAAGAGCTACGAGGTGGCCACGAGGATAGAGGGCGTGCCCAGGGGGGTAGGGTGTGCCCCCACCCTTGTGGGCCCCTCGTGACTCTACCGACCTAATTACTTCGCCTATATATACTCTTATATCCCCAAACCACCAGAGGAAGCCACGAAAACACTTTTCCACCACCGCAACCTTCTGTACCCATGAGATCCCATCTAGGAGCCTTTTTCGGCGTCCTGCCGGAGGGGGGTTCGACCATGGAGGGCTTCTACATAAACACCATTGCCCTTCCGATGAAGCGTGAATAGTTTACCTTAGACCTACGTGTCCATAGCTAGTAGCTAGATGTCTTATTCTCTCTCTTTGATTCTCAATACCATGTTCTCCATGATGTTCCTTGAGATCTATTCGATGTAATACTTTTTACGGTGTGTTTGCCGAGATCCGATGAATTGTGGATTTATGATCAGCTTATCTATGAATATTATTTCAATCTTCTCTGAATTATTTTATGCATGATTTGATATCTTTGTAATTCTCTTCGAACTATCGGTTTGGTTTGGCCAACTAGATTGGTTTTTCTTGCAATGGGTGAAGTGCTTAGCTTTGAGTTCAATCTTGCGGTGTCCTTTCTCAGTGATAGTAGGGGCAGCAAGGCACGTATTGTATTGCTGCCATTGAGGATAAAAAGATGTGGTTTTCATATTGCTTGAGTTAATTCCTCTACATCATGTCATCTTGCTTAATGCGTTACTCTGTTCTTTATGAACTTAATACTCTAGATGCATGCTGGATAGCGGTCGATGTGTGGAGTAATAGTAGTAGATGCAGAATCGTTTCGGTCTACTTGACACAAACATGATGCATATATTCATGATCATTGCCTTAGATATCGTCATAACTTTGCACTTTTATATCAATTGCTCGGCATTAATTTGTTCACCCACCATATTATTTCTATCTTGAGACATGCTTCTAGTGAAACCTCTGGCACCCAGGTCTATTTTCCATCATACAAGTTCTATTTGCCATCATATAAGTTTCCAATCTACAATATAAGTTTCTATTTTACTCTTTTTTGCATTCTTTTACTTTCCGATCTATAAACCAAAAATATTTACTTTACCGTTTATATATCTCTATGAGATCTCACTTTTGCAAGTAACCGTGAAGGGATTGACAACCGCTTTATTGCACTGGTTGCAAGTTGTTTGATTGTTTGTGAAGTTATTCGGTGACTTGCGCATTGTCTCCTACTAGATTGATACCTTGGTTATCAAAACTGAGGGAAATACTTACTCTACTTTGCTGCATCACCCTTTCCTATTCAAGGAAAAAAATAACGCAAGATCAAGAAGTAGCAAGGAGAACATTGTATTGAAGATCAAAGAGAGAGAAGAAGCCATCTAGCTACTAGCTATGGACACATATGTCTGTGGTGAACTACTCACACATCATCAGAAGGGCAGCAAAGTTGATGTAGAAGCCCCTCCGTAGTCGAATCCCCCTCTGACAGAGTTCCAAAAAAGCCCTCCATAGTTGATGTAGAAGCCCCTCCATAGTCGAATCCCCCTCCGACAGAGTTCCAAAAAAGTCCTCCAGAATCCCCCTCACGAGGAGAGAAACATGTGGTGCCAGAAAAGTATTTTTGGTGTGCCCCTGGTCTACGGGTGTCGGATTTTGGGTTCCGGCAAAACCCTTGAGGTTCGAACACTGGGGTGCGCATGAAGATCTCTCCCCCTCTAGCCCTCGCCCTCATCGCAATCTCAAGTCTTAGTGCGTCGAACCCGCAGAACAAGGGACACAAGATTTATAAAGTTTCGGGGCACCGATGTGGTGTAATACCCTACTCCAGTGTGGTGTGGTGGATTGCCTCTGGGGATGAGGATGAACAGTTACAAGGGAAGAACAACCTCCTGAGGAGAGGTGCTCTTGTGCTTGGTGAGTCGATGCTATCGAGGATCCTCCATTTCTAAGGTGGTGGCTAGTCCTATTTATAATAGCCTGGTCCTCTCCCCAAATATTAGGCGGGAAGGGATCCGACAACGACCAGTTTGAAGGGGGACGGCTAGTACAAGGTGTCCTGACAAAAGATGGTCTTCGCCTGCCAAAGGCTCTGGTGGTGACGCCGTCCTGGGCTCCACGGTGACCTCCGTCCTACCATCCTGCTGGTCTTGGTCTCGTTGCACCGATATGGAAACCTTCGCTTGATGCCTCGGGACTCCACGCCTGCGCTTGCCTCTTTAGCACCAAAGAGGAAATGAGGACACTGCGCGTACTGGCGCCCGCCTGGCCTTGGTCGTCATGGCTTGCGTAACGGGGACCACGCGAGGTGCCCCTTGCCTTGATCTCTCCGCCCCTCATGAGCTATCCTACTGAGCCCCCCCCCCCCCCCCCCGAGGAGGTCTTGCGTCATCCGCCTCACGAGGCTTGGACCCTCGCGAGGATCTTGAGTGTTTGCTGGTGAAGATGGGTCATAGAGGGCCGCTGGTGGAGCCACGTCGTGGGACGTAGGCAGGCAAGTCTAGGGACCACCGTTCCCAGGACGCCGACAGTAGCCCCCGGGCCCAAGGCGCGCTCGGGCTTGGCTTTGAGGCGAAGCCAAGGGGCAAGTGCGGAGCGTCGCGTGCCCTAGCAGCCTGCGGCCTCAGTTGACGTGTGGCGGTTGATTGGTCATGGGCGTCTCCGCTTCCCCACGCCGCATCGGCAACTGCCCGACTTGACGAGTCCCTGCTGCATGCAGAAGAAGGTCATTATTACCTTAGATCGTGGAGGCCGGCGGTTGGCCTCCTCTTGGCTATAAATGGGAAGGGGGAGCGGAGCCCCCATCGCCCATCTCTTCCTTCGCTCCTCCTGCTTCTTCTTTCTTGCTTCCTTGCTAGCAGCGATACTCATGGCGCCGGCGAAGAGGTTCTCGGCCACAGAGAAGGGGAAGGCTCGAAAGGAGGGGCCAGCAAAGAGATTCTCAGTCGCTGAGAAGGGGAAGGCCCGTCAGGAGGGCCCCGGCTTGCCGCCACCCAAGAGGGGGTGTGGTCGCCCGTGTAAGCACGCCGTGGCCCCCACCGTGGCCCCTCGTGGCAGCGGTGGCGCCTCCTCGCGCGGCGGGAGTCGCCTTGGTTGTGGCATTCCCGTTGATGAAGTGAGGCGCACCATGGTTGCGCGGCCTCCTCGGTCGCGCTTCCATTCGGCGGAGGTGATGCCAGAGTTCATCGTGTGGTCGGAGAACCCGGCTGGCACCTGGCTTCAGCTCCCTCGCTTCTTTGCCGGTGAACTGCCAGCCACGGGTCCAGGTGGTCTCTGACTGCAAGCAGACGGTTGCTGCAGCAGGGCTTCGTGGGTCGCGGTGGAAGTCTTCTCCATGGGCAACGCAACCCTGGCCCGCGGCCGGCAGACGTTTTCCTACGCGCGCGGCCTGGGCAGGCGGTGTGCCCTCCACTTCAAGTACGACGGTGACGCGACCCTCTACGTGAGGGTGTTTGGGGAAGATGGTTGCCGCATCGGGTGCTGCCCCGAGGACAACAACGGCGACGAGGTGCTCGGCATTGGCGACGGTCGTGACAAGGAGGAAGGTGGTTTCGTCCTCGGCGCTGGCCACGCCTCATCCAGCTATGGAGGCTCCTCCTCCATCGGCAGCTCCAGCAGTGGCGGCTATGACCAGCCACCACGTCGCCGCGCCTGTTTGGAGGGTGGCGGCGGGTCATCTCGTCGCCGCGCTCCAGTGAAGCATGAGGAGGGTTTTGTTTGAGCACGGGAAAGCGCCATGGGTCCGTCCTCACGAACCGCTGCGGGGGCATGCACCACTTTTGTTTTGTTCTTTAATTCCTACATTTAAGAAGAAACAAGTATGGGCCTTGTAGGGGCGTGTAATGAACCATGATTTCTGAGTTGCTATGTTATGTTTATCGTCCCAGCGTCGTGTTGCGGTACCAGTGTTTTATGTAGGCACGTATAAATAACTTAGCTTGGTGTGCCTGAAGTAGTTTACGCCTAGTGGGGCGCACATTTCTCAGTGCCTGGCGACGCCTCCTTTGCTCGGAAGGCGTCTAGGAACTGCAAAAATTCGTCAGGAAACTCTTGTTCTTCCGAATCCTTGTCGCAGGCACCGCCGGCCATGACACAGCGCTTCGTATCGCGGTACCCGAGGGGCACTGATTGAGAGAGGTGCGCCAGCTCGCGGGCTCGGGCGAGGGTGCCTCGCGAAGAACAGGAAAAACGCAACGCTCATGAGGGCACCTGTCTAGCCCCCTCGCGAGGCATGCGAAGGAGAGCACGGAGCAAAACAAAGATCCAAGGAAAAACAGAGGAGAAGGCGATCGAACCAAGAGGACAAGAAAAGCCAGAATGCAAACTTCCATTAAGAAAAAGGAGCAAGCCAACTATGGAAAGCAAATGAAAAGCCGCGTCCGACACCTAGTCTAGTCTTCGCACCAGCGTGGAGCTAAGTGCTGCCACTAAGACGTGGGAGGGAGCCCCCGAGGCCCAAGAGCGGCACTCCTGAGACTCCGAGGCATGTACAGCCCCACTCATTACTACGTGAGAGTGTCAGGAGCGGAGATCTTCATAGGCACGGGGCCTTGCTTCACAGGCGCTGGGCCTTGCTTCATGGGTAGAACTTCCAGAGGTGCTGGATGTTCCATGCGTTCTGGATGGGGATCCTGTCATGTGTCTCCAGGCGCGCGGCACCAGACCTGGAGACACGGGCGATCCTAAATGGGCCCTCCCACATGGGCGAGAGCTTGTGCAACCCTTCCATGGAGAGCACCTGCCTCAGGACAAGATCGCCCACCTCGAGCGTCCTGGAGCGGAAACTGCGACCGTGGTACCGTCACAGCGCCTGCTGGTACCTTGCCGCTCGGAGTGAGGCTTCACGGCGGCGTTCCTCCCCAGCACAAGGTCCATCCCCCGCATGGCGTCCTGTTGTGTCTCATCGAATGCCAGGACCCACGCGGAGCGATGCTTGACCTCATGAGGGAGAACCGCTTCTGCTTCGTAGACAAGGAAGAACGGGGTTTCACCTGTTGGCTTGGTGGCGGTGGTGCGGATGGACCACATCACAGACTGGAGCTCGTCGAGCCAGCCTTTGCCGCAGGCCTCAAGCTTCTTCTTGAAGGTCCTCTTCTTGAGGCCCCCGAGGACCTCCGCGTTGCCGCGTTCGGCTTGACCGTTTCTCTTGGGGTGTGCCACTGAAGCATAGCAGATCTGCGTTCCAAGGTTAGCACAGTATGCCTTGAAAAGATCGCTAGTGAACTACGAGCCCTTGTCGGTAATGATGCGATTAGGGACCCCAAACCGGCTTATGACACCCTTGATGAACTTGACCGTAGACTCGGCCGGGATAGTGCAGACGGCTTCTACCTCCACCCATTTGGTGAATTTGTCGATGGCGACGTGGAGGTAGCAGTAGCCCCCAGGCGCTCGAGGGAATGGGCCTAAGATATCTAGCCCCCAGCCTGCGAACGGCCATGAGAGTGGGATGGTCTGGAGGCCCGGAGCTGGCTGATGGATCTGCTTGGCGTGGAATTGGCAGGCCTTGCAAGACATCACCAGCTTGGTTGCGTCGTTGAGAGTCGTAGGCCTTGCCAATGAGGTTCCCTGATGACAAGTGGTGCATGTAGGCTCCGCCGTGTATGTCGGCCAGTAGCTCGTTCCCCTATTCCCTAGAGATGCATTGTAAGGAAACATCATTTGGCCGCTTCCTGTATAACTCACCGTCCTGGATGCAGAATGACGTAGCCTGTTGAGCTACACGCTCCGCGTCCTCCTCCTTCTTTGGGAGCGTCCCTTGCTTCAGGTATTCCTTGAGCTCCTTGGTCCAGCACCCCTCCTGAGGCTCGAGCGCCAGGAGTAGGCGCGCTCCCGAGGCCGGGCTATAGGAGAGGGCTCCCGAGGCTGATGGTTGGGGGAGTTCCTCCCGAGGCGGCGCCGGCCCCGGGAGCGGAGATGCTGCCGACGGCTTGAAGAGCCGCTCCTCAAAGACGCCAGGCTCTTGCGGTTGTCGCTTGGACGCCCTCTTGGCGATGTCGTCGGCCTCCTTGTTGGTGCCATGGGGTACGTGCTGCAGCTCTAGACCCAGGAAATGCTTTTCCATTTTACGTACCTCCGCGAGGTATGCCTCCATGTGCTCGTCCTTTGGCTCGTATACCTTGCTGGAGAAGTTGACGAGGAGCTGCGAGTCGCCTTTGATGGTGAGACACTTCACCCCTAGGTCCACCGCGGCCTTGAGGCCGGCGATGAGGCCTTCGTACTCCGCGATGTTGTTGGAGACCTTCTCACCCTGCTGGAAGCAGAGCTGCACGGCGTAGTAGAGCTTGTCCTGAGTAGGCGAGACGAGCACTTCTCTAGCCCACGGGGCCCTGGCGTGCGAACGCGCCATCGAAATACATGACCCATCCATCTGGTGCCTGGCGAGAGGGATCGGTCCTCGCCTGCTTCAAACCCCGGGGCGTCGGTCCATTTTGCCACGAAGTCGGCGAGCGCGGCCCCCTTGATGACCCTAGTTGTGCTGAACTCTAGCTGGAATGCTTGCAGCTCGATGTTCCATTCAGCGACTCTTCCAGCAGCATTGGGGCTCCTGAGTACCCTCTCCAGCAGGTAGGCCTAGATGGCCTTGATTGGGTGACCTTGGAAGTAGTGTCGTAGCTTGTGTGAGGCCACCAGAAGCACGAGCAAGAGCTTCTGAGGCATTGGGTACCGTGCCCTTCAATCCCGCAGTACTGTGCTGACGAAATACACCGGGTGCTCGACGAGGGCAGGAACATCGACGAAGCTTGTGCCTGCCAGCAGTTGGGGCGTCTCCTGAGATGACGGGACCTCAAGGGCCTGATTGCCTGCTGGGGCTTCTGCCCTCGTCGGCCCGCAAACACCGCCTTGCTGGACCGGGTCACCCGTTGGCATCGCTTCAGCCCTTCCGGTGCCCTCTGGGTCCTGCATCGCCTCGGCTGGTGGCGTGGCAGCCCCCTGGCCTAGCGCTCCTCCCGGACCGCCACTAGAGCTACGCTGGCGGAGTAGGGAGTGCCGGCAAGGTAAAGCACTAGGGGCTCGAGAGGGCGAGGCGCCACCATCACCGGAGGGCTGGTCAGGTATCTCTTGAGGTCTTGAAATGCTTGGTCGGCTTCTAGGGTCCACTCAAACGGGCCCTTCTTCTTCCTTAGGTTGAAGAATGGCAGGGCACGCTCTCCCAGCTTGGAGATGAAGCGCCCCAGCAAGGTCACGCGGCCTGCAAGCTTCTACATATCCTTAAGAGTTTGTGGTGGGCTCATGTCTTCTATCGCCTTGACCTTCTCTGGGTTGGCCTCGATCCCCCCTATGGGACACGAGGAAGCCTAGCAGCTTGCTGGAAGGGACACCAAACATACACTTCTCCGGGTTGAGCCGCAAGTCCACCTGACACAGACTCGCAAAGGTCTCCTCTAGGTTCTGAATCAAAGTTCTTGCCTCCTAAGATTTTACCACAATGTCGTCGACGTAGGCTTCAGCGTTCCTCCCGAGCTGCTGACCCAGAGCGATGTGCATCAGCCGTTGGAAGGTCGCTCCTGTGTTGCGCAGCTCGAACGGCATGCAGGTGTAGCAGTACACCCCACACGGGGTGGGGAAGGCCGTCTTCTCCACATCCTCCACCGCCATCTTGATCTGGTGATAACCTGAAAATGCGTCTAGGAAGCACAACAGGTCACATTCGGTGGTGGAGTTGATGATCTGATCGATGTGCGGGAGCGGGAACGGGTCTTGGGGACAAGCCTTGTTGAGGTTGGTGAAGTAACCACACATGCGCTCCTTCTCGCCTTTCTTCGGTACGACGACGGGGTTCGCCAGCCACTATGGGTACCGAACCTCGCGACTGACACCCGCCGCCTCCAGCTTGCGGGTTTCCTGGACGATGAAGGACTGCTTCTCCGTGGATTGTCGCCGCGCCTTCTACTTCACAGGGCGCACATTGGGGCACACCCTTAGGTGATGCTCGATCACCCCTCTTGGGACCCCCACTAGCTGCTTGGGTTCCCAGGCGAACACATCCTTGTTCGCGCGCAAGAACCTCACCAGTGCCTCCTCTTGATTTGGGTCGATGTTGGCGCCTATGGTGAAGGTGGCTCCTGAGGACACATCTTGCTCGACCGACACTTGCTTGGTTTCGGCCCGATCTTGAGTGAACAGCTGCCTCTTCTTTGCTGGTGCGGCCTCCTTAGCCCATGGGGTGGCCTCGTTGGCCGGTCGTGCCACCGTGGCGATTTTGAGAGCGCACTTGAGCACCGCTAGAGCCTCCTTGGTATCCCCAACTACGGTGAGGACATCTTTGCTCCCGGGCATCTTCATGAGGTTGTATGCCGGATGGGTCGCCGCTATGAACTGGGCTAGAGCCGGGTATCCGAGGATGACGTTGTACGGAAGGCTGATATGGGCGACGTTGAAGTCGATCAGCTCGGTGTGGTAGTTGTCGCGGGTGCCGAAGGTCACAGGGAGGCGGATTTGCCCCAAGGGGCTAGTGGAGCCGCCGCTGACCCCGGAGAAGAGCTTGCTGGGTCGGAGCCGTTAGAGTGGTACATGAAGGAGGCTTAAAGCCTCCACAGAGAGCACGTTGAGACCGGCGCCGCCGTCAATGAGGGTCTTGGTGACAGCTACGCTGCAGATGGTGGGTGTGCACAACATTGGGAGCATACCCGAGCCGACGGTGGTGGCGGGGTGATCCCCTGCGTCGAAGGTAAGGTCGGCCTTGGGCGCCGCCCAACCCGGGGGAGCTGCTTGCCACGCGGAGGTGGCGCCAATCTGGCGAAAGAACGGCTTGGTGTGGCGGTCCGAGGGTGGTGCTTGCGAGCTGCTGAGGAGGGCCGTGACGGCGAGGGGCACCGGGACTGTGAAGCACGCAATGAAAAGACTGCGTAGCTCATCGGAGGAGGTCACCAAAGATCCCGGCAGGTTGAGCAGCCAGGCGCGTGGCACGCCGGCCAGGGCCAGGGGGAATTAGTTGGCCATGACCTGGTCATCGCCCCCGGCTTCGAGGACGATCTTCTCATACGCCTGCAAGAAGGCCGTCGGATCTGCCGCGCCATCGTAGCAGAGTGGCATCTCTGGCTTGAACTTGTGCGGCCATCACACCTGCCGCAAGGTGTGGGTGAAGGCTCAGACGCCCGTGGCGCATCCGCAGGCGCACGCCGGCCTAACCGGAGGGGTGACGTCCGCCATGAAGCTGGACGAAGCAAACAGAGAGGTGGAGCTTCGGCACACCCCTACCTGGCGCGCCAAATGTCGGATTTCGGGTTCCAGCAAAACCCTTGAAGTTCGAACACTGGGGAACGCACGAAGATCTCTCCCCCTCTAGCTCTCGCCCTCACCACAATCTCAATTCTTAGCGCGTCGAACCCGCAGAACAAGGGACACAAGATTTATACTGGTTCGGGCCACCAATGTGGTGTAATACCCTACTCTAGTGTGGTCTGGTGGATTGCCTCTGCGGCTGAGGATGAACAGTTACAAGGGAAGAACAGCCTTCTGAGGAGAGGTGCTCTTGTGCTTGGTAAGTCGATGCTGTCGAGGATCCTCCCTTTCCAAGGTGGTGGCTAGTCCTATTTATAGTGGTCCGGGTCCTCTCCCCAAATATTAGGCGGGAACGGATCCCACAACGGCCAGTTTGAAGGGGGACAGTGAGTACAAGCTATCCTGACAAAAGATGGTCTTCGCCTGCCAAAGGCTCTGGTGTTGACGCCATCCTGGGCTCCACGGTGACCTCCGTCCTGCCATCCTGCTGGTCTTGGTCTCGTTGCACCGATATGGAAACCTTTGCTTGATGCCTCGGGACTCCGTGCCTGCGCTTTCCTCTTTAGCACCAAAGAGGAAACGAGTACACTGCGCGCACTGGCGCCTGCCTGGTGCCCGCCTGGCCTTGGTCGTCATGGCTTGCGTCACGAGGACCTCGCGAGGTTCCCCTTGCCTTGATCTCTCCGCCCCTCGCGAGCCAGCCTGGTGAGGCCGCCCCCGAGGAGGTCTTGCGTCGTCCGCCTCGCAAGGCTTGGCCCCTCGCGAGGGTCTTGAGTGCTTGCTGGTGAAGACGTGCCGTACAACGCTTTGGTGGAGCCACGCCGTGGCCACAGGCAAGCAAGTCTGGGTACCCCCATTCCTAGGACGCCGACAACGGGGAATATTTGGGTATTTGTAGAAGAAAAATTAGGGTTGGAAGTTCCACAGGGGGCCTACAAGTTTGGGGGCGCGCCCTCTGAGCTTTTGGCCACCTGATGGCTCTTATGGACTCCTCCCAAACCTTCCTGGTTGTCTTGTGGTCCAAGAAAAATCGTAAAAAAGTTTCATTCTGTTGGGACTGCGTTTGGTATTGATTTTTTGGAAAGACAATAACAAGGAAAAACAACAACTGTCACTTGGCACTAGGTTAATAGGTTAGTCCCAAAAAATGATATAAAATAGCATAATAATGCATATAAAACATCCAGGATGGATAATATAATACCATGGAACAATAAAAAAATATAGAAACATTGGAGACGTGTCATGGATCACTCAGCTTGCCTGATCTTGCTATTTTGTGTTATGCTTTTTATCGTGAAAGAACTTTTGGTTTGGGTGCTATGATTGCTCGACGATTACACACTAACCGTTCGAAGGGCATTTATCTATGGTGGTATTATGCTTCCCGCCTCGCTAAACATTTGATATTCCTATAAGACACGATGAGGTGGAGGAGAAGCTTTTACATGTTAGGCACCTTGATTATGCTAGCATGGTTGGACATGATTTTATTGATAGTGGTCCGAGGCGATTTCGCTTCAATTGGGTGCTCAGTCAGGACACCCGTGAGACTATTACCCCGCCTGGACCTTCTTTGTTCGATCTTTATTTAGGAAGGTACACTATAATGCCAGATGGCATTTACGCTTATAGGGGCTTGGCACCGCCCCAAGTGGACGAGCCAGATCCAGCACCTGAGCCCGAGCATGTCGAGGAGCCCGTCTACCAGTGGGAGCCGCATGAGGCCGTTTACCATTGGAAAGTTGTTGGTATGAGGGCACCCAAGGAATCGGCTAGCCATGGCTTGTGTTTGTATCGTGAAGGGGGGTAAAATTTACCTTTCAACTTGGGAACCACCGCTAATGTGTTTAGCATACTCTTGGTAATGGCATTGACAGGAAAAGCATACCTCTAAAAATTATATTCATCTTTATTTTTAGCTTCGAGCATTGGCGCCGCTGCAAATCAAGGCTTCCCTCTGCAAAGGGCCTATCTATTTACTTTATGTGATTTTACTTTTATTGTTGAGTCATCACCTTTCATTGAAGCACTAGTTGGAGAGCACTATTGTTATTCTTATTTGAGTATAGTTAATGTTTGGGTGTGACTTGACCGTATCTCTTCTACCATGAATTACAATATTTAGTCACTACTTGAACTTCAGAGGTGCTCTGCATTTATGTTTTGTAGTCTTAGAAAGGGCTAGCGAGATACCATGTATCATATTATATCACGATTGTTTTGACAAATTATTGGAATCCGAGATATGTTATTATTGCTCGCTAGCTGGTTATGTTATTGACATGAGTAAATGTGAGACTTAAGTGTTACCATACATATGGTTAGTTCATAAAACTTGCTGAAAACTTGAGCACTAGTTAAGCATATATACAACAATAAGAACAAAGAGAGTTTGTAATAGTTTTTCTTTATCACTAAGTTTGTCAACTGAATTTCTTGAGGACAAGCAATGAGTGAAGCTCGGGGGAGTTGATATGTCCCAAACGTATCTACTTTTCCAAACACTTTTGCCCTTGTTTTGGACTCTAATTTGCATGATTTGAATGGAACCAACCTAGACTAACGCTGTTTTCAACAGAATTGCCATCGTGTTATCTTTGTGCAGAAATAAAAGTTCTTAGATTGGGCTGAAAATTTACGAAGAATATTTTTAGAATATATAAAAAGATATTGGTGAAGAGAATTGCCAAAGGGGCCATGTAGGCGCCACAAGCCCAGGGGGAGCGCCCACCCCACCAAGGCATGCCTACCAGGCTTGTGGGCCCTTGGCAGATTTGGCAACCCTAACTCCAACTCGATAAGTACCTATTCATCCAGAAAAAAATCAAAGATAAGGAATCATCACGTTTTATGATACGGAATCGCCACCACCTCCTGTTCTTCAACGAGAGGACTGATTTGGAGTCAGTTCGGGGCTCCGGAGAGGGGGATTCGACGCTGTCGTCATCATCAACCATCCTCCATCACCAATGCCATGATGCTCACCACCGGGAGTGAGTAATTCCTTCGTAGGCTTGCTGGATGGTGATGGGTTGGATGAGATTTGTCATGTAATTGACTCGGTTTTGTTAGGGCTTGATCCCTAGTATCCATTGTGTTCTGATGTTGATGTTGCTATGACTTTGCTATGCTTAATGCTTGTCACTAGGGCCTGAGTGCCATGATTTAAGATCTGAACCCTTTATGTTTCATGAATATATTTTAGTTCTTGATCCTATCTTGCAAGTTGTATGCACCTATTACGTGTTATGATCTGCATACCCCAAGGCAACAATAATTGGGATTCTTTTTGGTGATTACCGTACTTTGAGGAGTTCAAGTATTCAATCCGTGATGATGCTTTGTTCCAGTTCTCTATTAAAAGGAGGCCTTAATATCCCTTAGATTTCCTTATGGACCCTGCTGCCATGGGAGGGTAGGACAAAAGATGTCATGCAAGTTCTTATTATAAGCACATATGACTATATACTGAATACATGCCTACATTACATTGATGAATTGGAGCTATAGTGTATCGCTCTAGGTTGTGACTATTATATGATGAATGTTATCCAACATAATTATCCATTACTGATCCAATGCCTACGATTCTCGCATATTGATCTTTGCTAAGTTACTTTCGCTGCTACTATTGTTACAATCACTATAAAACTGCTATTGTTACTGTTACTATTGCTATTGTTACCACTGCCATCAAACTATCATACTACTGTGCTACTAATCACTTTGCTGCAGATATTGAGTTCTCCAGCTATTGTTGAATTGACAACTAAACTGCTAATACTTGCAAATATTCTTTGGCTCCCCTTGTGTCGAATCAATAAATTTGGGTTGATACTTTACCCTCGAAAACTATTGCGATCCCCTTTACTTGTGGGCTATCAGATTACATCGAATAGAACTCCAAGAACATTGATGTATTGAAGATCAAAGAGAGAGAAGAAGTCATCTAGCTACTAGCTATGGACTCATAAGTCTGTGGTGTACTACTCACGCATCATCTAAAGGCAGCAAGGATGATGTAGAAGCCCTCCGTGATCGATTCCCATATGGCAGAGTATCAGAAAGGCCTCCAGATGGGATCACAGAAGAACAGAAGCTTGCGGCAACAGAAAAAGTGTTTCAGGTGGATATCTGGTATATTGGGAATAATTGAGAATTTATAGAGGCGGAATTAGGTCAAGAGGTGCAACGAGGGGCCCACAAGCTCAGGGGGGCGCCCCCTGGGGCGCGCCTGGTGAGCTTTTCGCTCCCTCATGAATCTTGTGGTCTTCTCCCGAACCTTCACAGGCCCCCTTCCGGTCCATAAAAAATCATTGTAAAGTTTCATGATGTTTAAACCACGTTTGATATTGATTTTCTGAAAAGCCAAAAACAAGCAAAGAACAACAACTAGCACTGGGCACTAGGTTAATATGTTAGTCCCCAAAATGATATAAAATAGCAAATAAATGCATATAAAACATCCTAGATTAATACTATAATATCATGGAACAATAAAAAAATTATAGATACATTGGAGATGTATCAAGCATCCCCAAGCTTAATTCCTGCTTGTCCTCGAGTAGGTAAATGATAAAAATAAATTTTTTGACGTGGAATGCTATGTAACATGTCTATCATGTAATCTTTCGTTTAGGGTATGAATATTAAGATCCGAATGATTCAAAGCAATAGTCTATAAAGACATCAATACTCAGGCATACCAACAAACAATCATGCATTTCAAAATAAAAATGCTAAAGAATGTTATTTCTACAAAATCATATAGTCTTGTCATGCTCCATCTTCTTAACACAAAATATGAATCATGTACAACTCCGATGACAAGCGGAGCAATTGGTTCATAGTTTCTAATGCGCTTCAGCTTTTTCAACCCCCATGCAATACATGAGCGTAAGCCATGGATATATCACTATGGGTGGAATATAATGCGGTGGTAGAGATTAATAAGGGAAAGACAAAAATGGAAGATAGTCTCACATCAACTAGGCTAATAAACGGGCTATGGAGATGCCCATCAATTGATGTCAATGCGAGGAGTAGGGATTGCCATGCAACATATGCACTAAGAGCTATAAGTGTATGAAAGCTCAAACTGAAAACTAAGTGGGTGTGCATCCAACTTGCTTGCTCATGAAGACCTCGGGCATTTGAGGAAGCCCATCATTGAAGTATACAAGCCAAGTTCTATAATTAAAAATTCCCACCAGTATATGGAAGTGACAACATATGAGACTCTCCATATGAAAACATGGTGCTACTTTTAATTCCCACACGTATAACATTGCCCCTTTTATTTTTTACTCTTTTTTTCCTTGGGCTCTTTTGGCCTTTTTTAATTTCCTAACTGGAACAATGCTCTAATGATAATCATCACTTATTTACTTACAACTCAATATTACAACTCGATAAAACCGAAACAATATGACTCTATATGAATGCCTCTGGCAGTGCACCGGGATGTGCAATGATACTAGCGTAACATGTATGATAATGATGAATGGTGGCCGAGTCACAAATACTATGTCAGCTATATGATCATGCAAAGCAAGATGATAGTGAAGGTGTATGTCATAATAATAGAACGACGGAAGTTACATGGCAATATATATCAGAATGGCTATGGAAATGCCATTAGAGGTTGGTATGGTGGCTGTTTTGAGGAAGATTTAAGGAGGGTTGTGTGTCATGGAACGTATCATATCACGGGGTTTGGATGCACCGGATAAGTTTGCGCCGATTCTCGAGGTGATAAAGGGCAATGCACGATACTGAAGAGTGCGTAAAATCCATGGACTCACAGTAGTCATAAAGAACTCACATACTTATTACGAAACTCTATTATCCCTCGAAGCAAAGTACTACTACGCATGCCCCTAGGGGGGATGTTGGGGATATTCCCCACGACCAAGACCCGATAGAGTGCCCAAAGGCACTATGGGTCGCCCTATATTCTGGGTCACGGAAACACATAGCGGAAGGAAATGGAGGCTCATAGCGAGACCCGGTGATGGGCCAGCTCACAGAGGGGCCGTTGGACCGCCTTACAGAGAAAGCCCAAGTGGAGGATTTTTCCTAACTTGGAATGCAATATAGACAAGACTTAGAGTAGGATACAGATAATAGTATGACCCGGAATGAAATATCATGGAAGTCCCCCAGAGGGGGGTGAATAGGCACCTTAAAATAATTATGGTTTAGGCTTGAACAAATGCGGAATAAAACTAGTGTTTAATTTGTCAAGCACAACACCTAAAACAACTAGGCTTACCTATGTGCACCAAGTGAAGGAAATATGCCCTAGAGGCAATAATAAAGTTGTTATTTTATATTATATTTCCTTATTCATGATAAAGGTTTATTATTCATGTTAGAATTGTATTGATCGGAAACGTAAATAGATGTGTGAATAGATAAACAAATACCGTGTCCCTAGTAAAGCCTCTACTAGACTAGCTCGTTGATCAAAGATGGTTAAGGTTTCCTAACCATAGACATCTGTTGTCATTTGATATTGGGATCACATCATTAGGAGAATGATGTGATGGACAAGACCAATCCATTAGCTTAGCATAATGATCGTTCAGTTTATTGTTGTTGCTTTCTTCATGTCAAATACATATTCCTTCGAATATGAGATTATGCAACTCCCGGATACCGGAGGAATACCTTGTTTGCTATAAAATGTCACAATGTAACTGGGTGATCATAAAGATACTCTACAGGTATCTTCGAAGGTATTTTTTGAGTTGGCATAGATCGAGATTAGGATTTGTCACTCCGAGTATCGAAGAGGTATCTCTGGGCCCTCTCGATAATGCACATCATAAGCTTGCAAGCAAATGACTAAGGAGTTATTCACAAGGTGATGTATTATTGAATGAGTAAAGATACTTGTCAGTAACGAGATTGAACTAGGTATGAAGATGCTGACGATCGAATCTTGGGCAAGTAACATACCGATGGACAAAGGGAATTACATATGTTGTCATAACGGTTCGACCGATAAAGATCTTCGTAGAATATGTAGAAGCCAACATGGGCATCCAGGTTACGCTATTTGTTATTGACTGGAGAGGTGTCTCGGTCATGTCTACATACTCCTCGAACCCGTAGGGTCCGCACGCTTAACGTTCGTTGACGATATAGTGTTATATGACTAATATCTTTTGGTGACCGAATGTTGTTTGAAATCCCCGGATGAGATCACAGACATGACGAGGAGTCTTTAAATGGTCGAGAGGTAAAGGTTGTTATATAGGATGATGTTATTTTGAGACTGGAAGTATTTCGGGACGTACCGGGAAGGAATCGGGTCACGGGAAGGGGTTCCGAGCACCCCCACCCACCCCGACAAGTTATGGGCCTTATGGGCCAAAGGAGGGGACATACCAGCCCACAAGGGGCCTGGTGCGCCCACTCCCTTGTTTGGCCAGCCCTAGGGAAGGAAAAGGGGGAGGGCTCACTAGTAGAAAATGGAGCTTTAGCGCCGGTTCGTAAGGGCCTTTAGTGCGGGTTCCATAACCGGCACTAGGGGGTGGGCACTAAAGGCCCCCCTTTAGTACCGGTTTGGCACGAACCGGCGCTAAAGGTTTTTTTTTGAATCTTTTTTAGAAAATTTTGGAAAAAAAATTTGATTTTTTTATTTTTAATTTTTCTGAATTATTTGATGATTTAGTCTCTAATCACCAATCTTAACTGCTCAAGTGTGGATCACTCATTCCAAATCGCCTGACTTCCCGGCCGGTCACCGATCCTCTCACTCTCCCAGCCTGAGCATGCTTAACTTCGGAGTTCTATTCCCCTACATTCCAAGTCTGCACTTGTTGTTTTCCTGACAAATGTAAGCTGTCAATCCTATTAACCCTCAGCAGTTTAGCTTGAGCATTAGGTCACACGTTTCACCGTTTGAGTTTGAAACTATTATTCTAAAAACAGTAATTATTTAGTAACACTAATATTTCTTGAATAAGTTTGACCATAGTTTGACCACAGTTTGACCATAGTTTGACCAGATTTGACCAAAATTTAAAAAATTGAAATAATTATTTAGTAACACTAATATTCTTAAATAATTATGTAGTAACATTAATACTTATTGAATAAGTAGTTTGACCAGATTTAACCAATTTTTTTTAAAAAAACTGAAATTTGACCATATCTTTTTTTCGTTTTGGAATTTGAGGAGTCTAAAAAATTGCAAACAAGCCGTAGGCGGTCTCCATCGGATGCATATTTTCGTGCTGAATTTTTTGATATATTATACGTTTTTTCCGACATCGTATGCAAAAGTTATAGCCGTTTTACATTTTCCCTACACTTTTTGCAAAACATGTCCAAATTTAAGTTTTCAAATTTTCCTAACTAGTAGATGTAGTAATATAACTACCTCTCGAAGGATTTTATTTTTTGAAGTTTTTATCATTTTCTTTTGATTTTTTCAGAACTGAAATGGCGACACACGGGGGGGGGGGGGGGGGTAGAGTTTGAAAATTGCCCTATAGTGCCGGTTTGTGTCACAAACCGGTACTATAGGTTAGACCCCTTTACTACCGGTTCGTGGCACAAACCGGTACTAAAAGTTAGCCCTTTAGTACCGGTTTGTGACATGAACCGGTACTAAAGGTGATCGTGGGGCCCCGGCCTGACGCCAGCCTGCCATCACCCCTTTAGTTCCGGTTCATGGCACGAACCGGTACTAAAGGTTCAACACGAACCGGCATTAATGCATAGCCGTTCGAACCGGCACTAATGGTACCATTAGTGCCGGCTCAAATTCAAACCGGCACTAATGTGCTTCACGTTTGACCCTTTTTCTACTAGTGGCTAGCCCCTCCTGCCTTTCCCTCTAATGGGAGAAAGGAAAGGGGGGCGCCACCCTCCCCTGCCTTTCCCCGCACTCCAAATAAGGAAAGGGGGGCGGCTTGGGAGGGACCCCAAGTAGGATTCCTCCTACTTGGGTGCCTCCTTTGGCTGCTCCTCCCTCCCTCCCACCTATATATATGTGGGAAGGGGGCGCCTAGCATACAATAGACAATTGCCTAGCCGTGTGTACGGCGCCCCCCTCAACCGTTTACACCCTGGTCATATTTTCGTAGTGCTTAGGCGAAGCCCTGCGAAAATTACTTCACCATCACCGTCACCACGCCGTCATGCTACCGGAACTCATCTACTACCTCGCCGTCTTGCTGGATCAAGAAGGTGGAGGACGTCACCGAGCTGAACGTGTGGAGAACGCGGATGTGCCGTACGTTCGGTACTTGATCGGTTGGAGCGTGAAGAAGTTCGACTACACCAACCGCATTGTTAAATGCTTCCTCTTACGATCTATGAGGGTACGTAGACATATTGTCCCCCTCGTTGCTAAGCATCTCCATGGATAGATCATTGCGTGCGAGTAGAATTTTTTTGTTTTCCAAGCAATGTTTCCCAATAGTGGCATCCGAGCCAAGTGTATGCGTAGATGATATGCATGAGTAGAACACAAAGAGTTGTGGGCGGTGATAGTCATACAGCGGGGGATGAAGCTACCCGGACCAACATTACATGTCCACGCAGATGAGACCGGTTCCACTGACTAACATGCAACTAGTTTTGCATAAAGGTGGCTGTCAGGTGTCTGTTTCTCCTACTTTAGTTGAATCGAATTTGACAGCGGCCGTTCCTTGAAGAAGGTTAAAACAGCAAACTTGATGAATCACCGTTGTTTTTTTATGCGTAGGTAAGAACGGTTCTTGCTAGATGCCCGTAGCAGCAACGTAAAACTTGCAACAACAAAGTAGAGGACGTCTAACTTGTTTTTGCAGGGCATGTAGTGATGTGATATGGTCAAGATATGATGTGATATATGTTGATGTATGAGATGATCATGTTTTGTAATATCGACAACCGACAGGAGCCTTAGGGTAGTCTCTTTATTGTATGAAGTGCATGTGCCATGTAATTGCTTTACTTTATCACTATGCGTTAGCGATAGTTGTAGAAGCAATAGTTGTCGTGACGACCTCGACGTAACAACGCTACGATGGAGATCAAGGTGTCAAGTCGATGCCGATGACGATGGAGATCATGATAATGCTTTGGAGATGGAGATCAAAAGTACAAGATGATGGCCATATCATGTCACATATTTTGATTGCATGTGATGTTTATCTTTTATGCATCTTATTTTGCTATGAACGTCGGTAGCATTATAACATGATCCCTTCACTTAATTTCAAGATAAAAGTGTTCTCCCTGAGTATGCACCATTGCTATAGTTCATCATTTTGAGACACCACGTGATGATCAGGTGTGATAAACTCTATGTTCACATACAACGGGTGTAAGATAGTTTTGCACATGCAGAATACTTGGGTTAAACTTGACGAGCCTAGCATGTATAGACATGGTCTCGGAACACTAGAGACCGAAAGGTCGAACATGAGTCACATAGTAGATACAATCAACATGGAGATGTTCACCATTCATGACTACCCCATCTCACGTGATGATCAAACATGGGTTAGTTGATTTGGATCATGTATCACTTAAATAAATTGAGTGATGGTAATTTAAGTGGGAGTTCATTAGTAATTTGATTAACTGAACTTAAATTTATCATGAACTTAGTCATAATAGTTTTTTGCATATCTATGTTGTAGATCAATAGTTCGCAATATAGCTCCCCTATTTTTGATATGTTCCTAGAGAAAAATAAGTTGAAAGATGATACTATCAATGATGCGGACTGGGTCCGTCATCTGAGGATTATCCTCATTGTTGCACAGAAGAATTATGTCCTTGATGCACCACTAGGTGACAGACCTATTGCGGGAGCAGATACAGACGTTATGAATGTTTGGCAAGCTCAATATGATGACTACTTAATAGTTTAGTGCGCCATGCTTTACGGCTTAGAACTGGGACTTCAAAAACGTTTTGAACGCCACCGAGCATATGAGATGTTCCAAGAGCTGAAATTGGTATTTCAAACTCATGCCCATGCCGAGAGGCATGAGACCTCTGACAAGTACTTTGCCTACAAGATGGAGGAGAATAGCTCAACCAGTGAGCATGTGCTCAGAATGTCCGGGTACTACAATCTCTTGAATCAAGTGGGAGTTAGTCTTCCAGATAAGATAGTGATTGACAAAGTTCTCTAGTCACTATCACCAAGATATTAGAACTTCATGATGAACTATAATACGCAAGGGATGACTAAAATAATTCCCGAGCTCTTCGCGATGCTGAAATAGGCGATGGTAGAAATCAAGAAAGAGCATCAAGTGTTCATGGTTAACAAGACTACTAGTTTCAAGAAAAAGGGCAAGGGAAAGAGAGGGAACTTCAAGAAGAATGGCAAGCAAGTTGCCATTCCCATGAAGAAGCCCAAAGCTGGACCCAAGCCTGAAACTGAGTGCCTCTACTTGAAAGGAAATGGTCACTAGAAACGGAACTGCCCGAATACTTGGCGGATAAGAAGGATGGCAAAGTGAACAAAGGTATATTTGATATACATGTTCTTGATGTGTACCTTACTAGTATTAATAGTAGCCCCTGGTTATTTGATACCGGTTCAGTTGCTAAGATTAGTAACTCAAAATAGGAGTTGCAGAATAAACAGAGACTAGTTAAGGGCGAGGTGATGATGTGTGTTGGAAGTGATTCCAAGGTTGATACGATCACCATCGCACACTCCCTCTACCTTCGCGATTAGTGTTGAACCTTAATAAATGTTCTTTTATGTTTGCGCTGAGCGTGAATGTGATCTGATCATGTTTATTGCAATACGATTATTCATTTAAGTCAAAGAATAATTGTTGTTCTATTTACATGAATAAAACCTTCTATGGTCATACACCCAATGTGAATGGGTTATTGAATCTCGATCGTAGTGATACACATATTCATAATATAGATGCCAAAAGATGCAAATCTCATAATGGTAGTGCAACATACTAGTGGCACTACCATTTAGGTCATATTGGTGTAAAGCGCGTGAAGAAACTCCATGCGGATGCGATTTTGGAATCACTTGATTATGAATCATTTGATACTTGAGAAACATGCCTCATGGGAAGGATGACTAACACCCCGTTCTCCGGAACAATGGAGCGAGCTAATGCCTTATTGGAAATAATACATACCAATGTATGCGGTCCGATGAGTGTTGAAGCACGCGGCGGGTATTGTTATTTTCTGACCTTCACAGATGATTTGAGTAGGTATGGGTATATCTAATTGATGAAACACAAGTCTGAAACATTTGAAAAGTTCAAAGAATTTCAGAGTGAAGTGGAGAATCATCATAACAAGAAAATAAAGTTTCTATGATCTGATCGTGGAGGCAAATATTTGAGTTATGAGTTTGGCCTTCATTTAAAACAATGTGGAATAGTTTCACAACTCACGTCACCTGGAACACAACAGCGTAATGGTGTGTCTGAACCTTGTAACCGTACTTTATTAGATATGGTGCGATCTATGATGTCTCTTACCAATTTACCACTATCATTTTGCAGTTGTGCATTAGACAGCAACACTCACGTTAAATAGGGTACCGTCTAAATCCATTGAGATGACACCGTATGAACTATGGTTTTGCAAGAAACCATGATGTCATTTCTTAAAGTTTGGGGATGCGATGCTTATGTCAAAACGCTTCAGCCTGATAAGCTTGAACCTAAATTGGAGAAGTGCATCTTCATATGATACCCTAAAGATACAATTGTGTATACCTTCTACCACAGGTCCGAAGGCAAGATCTTTGTTGCTAAGAATGGGTCCTTTCTAGAGAAGAAGTTTTCTCCAGAAAGAAGTGAGTAGGAGGCAAGTAGAACTTGATGAGATAATTGTACCTTCTCTCGAATTGGACAGTAGCACATCAGAGAAATCCGTTCCCGCGATGCCTACACCAACTAAAGAGGAAGCTAATGATGATGATCATGAAACTTCGGGTCAAGTTACTACTGGACTTCATAGGTCGAACAGAACATGTTCGGCACCAGAGTCGTATGGTAATCCTGTCTTGGAAATCATGCTATTAGACCATGGCGAACCTACGAACTATGAAGAAGCTATGATGAGCTCAGATTCCGATAAATGGCTTGATGCCATGAAATCTTAGATAGGATCCATGTATGAGAACAAAGTGTGGACTTTGGTTGATTTGCCCAATGACCGCCAAGCCACCGAGAATAAATGGATTTTCAAGAGGAAGACAGATCTTGATGGTAATATCACTATCTACAAAGCTCGACTTGTCACATAAGTGTTTTCGACAAGTTCAAGGGGTTGACTACAATGAGACTTTATCACCCGTAGTGATTCTTAAGTCCGTCCGAATCATGTTAGCAATTGCCGCATTTTATAATTATGAAATCTGGCAAATGGATGTCAAAAAACTGCATTCCTTAATGGATATTAAAGAAGAGTGGTATACGATGTAACCAGAAGTTTTTGTCGATCCTAAAGGAGCTAACAAAGTGTGGAAGCTCTAGTGATCCATCTATGGACTGGTGCAAGCATCTCGAAGTTGGAATATACGCTTTGATGAGGTGATCAAAGCATATGGTTTTATACAAACTTATGATGAAGCCTCTATTTACAAGAAACTGAGCGGGAACTCTGTAGCATTTCTGATATTATAAGTGGATGCCATATTATTGATTGGAAATGATATAGAATTTCTAAATAGCATAAAAGGGATACTTGAATAAGAATTTTTCAATGAAAGACCTCGGTGACGCTGCTTATATATTGGGCATAAAGATCTATAGAGAGAGATCAAGACGCTTAATTGGACTTTCACAAAGCACATACCTTGATAAAGTTTTGAAGAAGTTCAAAATGATCAGGAAAAGAAAGGGTTCTTGCCTATGTTACAAGGTGTGAAGTTGAGTCAGACTCAATGCCCGACCACTGCAGAAGATAGAGAGAGAATGAAAGTCATTCCCTATGCCTCAGCCATAGGTTCTATAAAGTATCCCATGCTGTGTACCAAACCTATTGTGTACCTTCCCATGAGTTTCGCAAGGGGGTAAAATAGTGATCTAGGAGTAGATTACTGGATAGCGGTCATAATTATCCTTAGTTACCTAAGAGGACTAAGGAGATATTTCTCGATTATGGAGGTAATAAAGAGTTTGTCGTAAAGGGTTACGTGGATGCAAGCTTTGACGCCGATTCGGAATACTCTGAGTCTCAATATGGATACATATTGAAAATGGGGGCAATTAGCTAGAGTAGCTCCATACAGAGCTTTGTAGACATAAAAATTTGCAAAAATACATACGGATCTAAATGTGACAAGCCCGTTGACTAAACTTCTCTCACAAGCAAAACATGATCACTCCTTAATACTCTTTGGGTGTTAATAACATGGAGATGTGAACTAGATTATTGACTCTAGTAAACTCTTTGGGGTGTTGCTCACATGGCGATGTGAACTACCGGTGTTAAATCACATGGTGATGTGAACTAGATTATTGACTCTACTGCAAGTGGGAGACTCAAGGAAATATGCCCTAGAGGCAATAATAAGTTGTTAATTTATATTATATTTCCTTATTCATAATAAAGGTTTCTTATTCATGCTAGAATTGTACTGATCAGAAACTTAAATACATGTGTGAATTGATAAACAAATGCTGTGTCCCTAGTAAGCCTCTACTAGACTAGCTCGTTGATCAAAGATGGTTAACGTTTCCTAACCATAGACATGTGTTGTCATTTGATAACAGGATCACATCATTAGGAGAATGGTGTGCTGGACAAGACCCATCCGTTAGCTTAGAATAATGATCATTTAGTTTATTGCTATTGCTTTCTTCATGTCAAATACATATTCCTTCGACTATGAGATTATGCAACTCCCGAATACCAGAGGAATACCTTGTGTGCTATCAAATGTCACAACATAACTGGGTGATCATAAAGATGCTCTACAGGTATCTGCGAAGGTGTTTTTTGAGTTGACGTAGATTGAGATTAGGATTTGTTACTCCGAGTATCGGAGAGGTATCTTTGGGCCGTCTTGGTTATACACATCATAAGCTTGCAAGCAAATGACTAAGGAGTTAGTCACATGGTGATGTATTACGGAACGAGTAAAGAGACCTGCCGGCAACGAGATTGAACTAGGTATGAAGATACCGACGATCGAATCTCGGGAAAGCAACATACCGATGGACAAAGGGAATTACGTATGTTGTCATAACGGTTCGATCGATAAAGATCTTCATAGAATATGTTGGAGACAATATGTGCATCCAGGTTCTGCTATTGGTTATTGACCGGATAGGAGTCTCGATCATGTCTACATAGTTCTCAAACCCATAGGGTCCGCACGCTTAACGTTCATTGAAGATATAATGTTATATGAGTTATATGTTTTGGTGACCGAATGTTGTTCGGAGTCCCGAATGTCGGCGTCCTAGGAACGGGGGTCCCCAGACTTGCCTGCCTGCGGCCTACGGTGTGGCTGGGATGGCAGGTCTATACGGCCCATCTTCATCGACAAGGCATACAAGACCCTCGCGAGGGGCCAAGCCTCGCGAGGCGGACGATGCAAGACCTCCTAGGGAGAAGCCTCGCCAGGCAGGCTCGCGAGGGGCGGAGAGATCAAGGCAAGGCAAACCTCGCGAGGTCCTCGTGACATGAGCAATGACGATCGAGACCAGGCGGGCGCCAGGCGGGTGCAGTGTCCTCGTTTCCTCTTTGGTGCCAAGGGGGCAAGCGCAGGCGCGGAGTACCGAGGCATCAGGCAAAGGTTTCCATATTGGTGCAACGAGACCAAGACCACAAGGATGACAGGACGAAGGTCACCATGGAGCCCAAGACAGTGCCATCACCAGAGCCTTTGGCAGGCGAAGACCACCTTTTGTCAGGATAACTTGTACTAGTTGTCCCCTTTTCGAATTGGCCGTCGTTGGCTCCCTTCCCGCTCAATATTTGGGGAGAGGACCGGGGCCTATATAAGTAGAACTAGCCACCAGAGTGAAAGGGGAGAAAAAGAGAGGACAAGGGGGACGAGAGACAAGTGAGGATCGACCTGATCACAAGTCCACCAAGCACAAGAACACCTCAACCTCAGGAGGCTGTTCTTCCCCTTGTAACTGTTCTTCATCAGCCCAAGAGGCAATCCACCACCACCACACTGGACTAGGGTATTACACCACAACGGTGGCCCAAACCAGTATAAATCTTGTGTCTTTCTATGTTGTGAGTTCGTTGAGTTCATCTGTGAGATCCTAGAGAGCTAGGGCGTGGATCGATAGGGAGAAAACCTTCACGCGCACCCCAGTGTTCGAACCTCAAGGGTCTGTCGGAACCCGTTATCCGACATTTGGCGCGCCAGGTAGGGTTGCACCGGAGTCTCCTCCCCACCAACCGACCCGTCGACGCTCTGTGGCCCCGATGTCTGGCGACCCAAGGGCCGACTCCGACTGATGGGCAGCCTGGCCAGCCTGGCGGCGCCACCTGCCCATGAAGACCTCGACCCAGCACTCCAGATGGCGCGAGCGCCACCTAACACTATGGGGCGCGGGCGGTGCGTCCAGGCGTCACCCACCCCCACTCCACGACAAGCGCGAGCCGCTGCAAGGGCCGCAAGCCATGCCGCGACAATGGCGCCACGCACCCGGCGGGAGCAAGCGAACATGCGGGCCGCGCTCACGGTGGCGTGGGAATTGCTGTGGTGCCGGTTGATGGAGAGCAGACACGACGCACTGCTGGAACATGTCGCTGAGCTGCTGGATGCAGCAGCGTCAGGAGCACCGCCTTTCTGCTATCTGGTTCCTTCCCGAGCCGCTACTGGACCTCACGCCGGGCCACGCCACAACTGCGTGCCCTTGGGTGCGCCCGGGGGCTTCACCAACACCAGGACGGCCGGCAGCGTCGGGGGCCCCATTGCCCCCGCGCCGCCTCTGATGAGCATGGGCACGAGTGTTGCCCCCCATGGCTCCAGCGAGGCGTCACACTACCACCCTCAATACGCCGCGCTGGGTCGGGCGACGTGGAGCGTGGGGCACTACGGTGAGGTATTTGGGGTGGCATCCCCGGAAGCCTATGTGCCCCGCATGATGGACCAGGAGTACACGCCGGAGGATGACCCTGGCTCGTTTCCCGGGCCAGGTTGGGAGAGGAGGCATTAGGAGCTGAAGCCTTCCATGAGCTGCTGGAGAGCCCCGCCAACCGCGCCATCGACAACAGATACATGGTACCACTAATCCCTCGGGAGCAAGCTTACGCTAACCATGAGTCACAGATGAACCAGGCCACGACGCCGAATGGTGGCTCCTCCGCGGCGATGCCCGCCCCGACAGGAGAGACCCGCTGGGGGCTGCATGGAAGGGGCCAGGAGCAAGACCCCTCCCCGTGTCGCGAGGAGCAAGGCAACACCCGGTGGTAGGCCCTCTGCCGGGGTGGCGACCACGACCCTTCCCCCGGCAGAGGACCTATGGTCGCAAAGGGCGCCGCTGGCGCCCCTCTGGCCTCGTTGGGCTGTCCCGGTTTGCGGTCGTCCCAGCGGTGGTAGGGGGTGGCGCAAGGCGGGGCCCTCGCCTGGCGATAAGAAGCAAGGTTGGTACCTGTGAAGCAAGGCCCAGTGCCTATGAAGATCACCGCCCGTGACACTCTCATGTAATAATGAGTGGGGCTGTACATGCCCCGGAGTCTCCGGAGAGCCACCCTCGGGCCTCGGGGGCTCCCTCCCACGCCTAGTGACAGCACTTAGCTCCGCTATGGTGAGAAGACGTCGAAGACTAGACTAGGCACCGGAAGCGGCTATTTCCTTTGGATTTCTTTTCTGCAACCTTGCCTTCTGGGTTTGTTTTTAAGTTGAAGTTGGATTTTCATTTGATGCGTGCGGGGGGATACCTTTTCTCGTTCGAGTTATCTCTCGTAGTCTCGTTCTTGCCTTATTTCGGGGTTCCCCCCTCGTGGGCCCCTCACGGGCCCCTCGCGGGCCCCTCGCGAGCCGGGCTGGGCATGAAGCACACGAGCCACACGCATGGTGGGCCATGGTGACCGCACACTTATCACACGGCCCTCTCGGGCGTGGCGATGAATTCATTAGGGGTTCCTCAAAAGCCGGCAGTCTCTCAGGCCGGTTTTGGGCTCGTCCAAGCTAAGGTAAACCGCAACAACAACTTTGCCCCAACATGCATAAGCTCATGAAGACGCGTACTCAATTTGGCACGAAAGGATAAAAGCTACGATTATTTACATGAGGGGCTCCCCCTCTCAAAATGCTCTTACAGTCTTCCAGGGCCACGCCCAAGTTTTTACAGGGATACAAGGAATCAGCCGGATATGTCGCTCACCATGTCCCCCATGTCATCGTCAGACGCACCGCTCGCGTCGCTATCGCCATCGTTGGCGTTGCCTCCACCTTCGTCGGCGTCGACATCGCCGTCATCAACCACGTCGCTTGCGTCTGCCGCAACCACGACCCCGTCATCGTCAGAAGCGAAGGCCATGACCAGCGCATCCATGTGGTCTTCAACCCACCACACCAAGTCGCCCCGGATGGCTTCCGGCATGGGAGCGATAGCGGCGTCAAAAGCAAAGTTGAGATCAATGTTCCGGAGGTGGCTGAAGACGCGGGAGAATGCGCGCCCAAGCAGACTGCGGCTTCTCTCTTCCACAAGCTGGCAAGCCCTATTAGACCAGATTTCCCGGCGTGTAACCACATTGGTGAAGAAGGTCAAGTGACTGACGTAGTAATCCGAGTGGGGGCGGTGCATTCTCGTCACAGATGAACCCCGGTGCGTCATTAGCCCTGCTCCAGAGACCCTGGAGCATGGGGGCGTGCTCACGCTCCAGCGTCCGCCATTGAAGCACCTCCTCCCTGTTTTGCCGCACGATGGCCTCGGCGTCATCAACCCGCCTCTGAAGAGAGAGCAGCTCGGCGCGGGCGGAGGCCAAGTCCGCTTGCGCCGTGACCAGAGCGGCAGTGGTGGCCTCCTCACGCCTCTCCGCCTCATCTGACCTGGGCTGGGGAGCGGTGGTCCTGCCCGCTACCCCAGTTCCCACAAGCTTCAGCTCCAAGACGCGCTGACCTTCAAGATTCGTGCGAACCTCGGCCAACCGGCGCTCGACTTCCTCCTAGACTCGGGCCTCGTGAGCCTTGATAGCATCCTCCGCTTGGGCAACTTGACGCTCCCTCGTCTCGAGTTGCTCGAGCCAGAGGCTACGCTCCACGGCTTCTAGAGCCAATGCCTCCTCGCGCTTCTGGAACTCATCTTCCTCGGCAGGCGTCCCCTTTAGTGCCATGAGGGCGGCCTTGCGCGCCTCCACTTGCTGCTCGAGGGACGCACTCCAGGCGTGGAGCTCCCACGCGTGCTTCTCCGCAGCCTCGCGATGGTGGGCAGCTTCATGAGCCTCCTCTACAGCCCGGGAGCAGGCCTCACGGGAGGCCGCGAGGGAGGCCTCTGCCTTCACGTTCCCTAGCTCGCGCTGGTGATGCCCGAGGTTGATGGCCACTTTCAGCTTGTGCCACTCCTCTGCCAACCTAAGATCCTCGGCCCCAAGGCGCGCGTCAACACCCTCAAGTTCTTCACCGAGTCGATTCATCACGTCCGTCGCCTCCTGGAAGAGCTCATGGCAAACGACGCTCCGCCCGCGCTCGAACTCGAGCGCACGGCCCAATTCGCCCTCCGCCACGGGGGCTATGGGTGGTGCCTGGTGCAGCGCGCCCCCTCTCAGCAGGGAGCTGTGGGATGGCGCGGCCTCAGGCGCCAGCCAGCCCTCATGAGGGGCCCGAGCCAAACAAGGCCCGTTGCTCGAAGAAGACCCTAGGGTCGAGGTTAGCCAATTTCCAACCGAGACCAGGGGAGCCCTTGGCACGCCTACTGCGCTCTGAGCGAGATCGCGAAGGAAGGACGGCGATGACGGACCAACTCCCATGGCTGACCCCGCGTCGCGGGCGGCACCCGAACCCACGGCGCTGGAGCTTGGCGGGTGCGGAAGGACGAGCGGGAGCTGCTTCTCAGGAGATTTCACAGCCCCCGCAGAAGGAGTCCTGAGGGAACAATCACCAGGAAGGGAAGACGGCTCACAAAAGATCACCGAAGTAAGGTACTTACTCGTCAACGGCGATGTACTTCCGTCGCTTCAACGGCCCGAAGATACCACTGCCGCTCGGAGATCCTTTCCTTTTGCGGAGCTCCTCAAAGTCCACGCAAAGCCGACCAAAGCGCTGAATGTGGCGGCCAGTGCAGGGTGAAGCCGGAGAAGTGCTTGGGAGAACGACTTCAGTGGTGCCCGGCTGCGGAGAACAGTCGGGCGCCGTTTCACCGCAACCTCCCAAGGCCTCCGGAGTTTCGGCCTCGGGAACCGTGTGCTGCATCGCCTCAGCAACCGGCGTTCCAGAATCATGGGATCCTGAGGACGACGCCTCGGGAGCCCCTGGCGGCGTCCGCACCTCAGCACTCGTGCAGCCAGCCTCCGATGGCGCTCGTCCCCCTGCACCCACATTCGGGGCGAGCCCGGCTCTAGCGACGGAGAGGGGAACCACGCTGGCATGGTTCTCGCGGGACCCCACCAGGCTGACCGAACGCAGCCCCCACTCGTCAAAGGGAGGCATGCTCCTCTCAAATTCAACATTGTTCCCACAGCGGTACAACACAGTTCTTCCCAGGCAAGTCATCCGACGAAGGGACACCTGTCAGGACCTTGAGCATCGTTTGCCGCGCCCCAAGGGGGAGCCCGGACTCCTAAAACCTCATGTGGTCCTGACTGCTGAGCAAGGTCCATATTGGGCGAGAATGGCATTGAAGCGGAGACGCCCACGTCCAATCAACCGCCACGCGTCAACCGAGGCCGCAGGCCTTGGGGGCCCGCGACGCTCCACGCTTGACCCTTTGGCTTTGCCTCGACGCCAAGCCCAAGCGCGCCTTGGGCTCAGGGGCTACTGTCGGTGTCCTGGGAATGGGGGTCCCCAGACTTGCCTGCCTACGGCCCATGGCGTGGCTGGGCTGGCAGGTCTATACGGCCCATCCTCATCGACAAGGCATTCAAGACCCTCGTGAGGGGCCAAGCCTCGCGAGGCGGACGATGCAAGACCTCCTCAGGAGCAGCCTTGCTAGGCAGGCTCGCGAGGGGCAGAGAGATCAAGGCAGGGCAAACCTCGCGAGGTCCTTGTGACATGAGTCATGATGATCGAGACCAGGCGGGCGCCAGCGCGCGGTGTCCTTGTTTCCTCTTTGGTTCCAAGGGGGCAAGCGCAGGCACGGAGTACCGAGGCATCAGGCAAAAGTTTCCATATTGGTGCAACAAGACCAAGACTAGAAGGACGGCGGGATGGAGGTCACCATGGAGCCCAAGACGGTGTCATCACCAGAGCCTTTGGCAGGCAAAGACCACCTTTTGTCAGGATAACTTGTACTAGCTGTCCCCTTTCGAATTGGCCGTTGTTGGCTCCCTTCCCGCTCAATATTTGGGGAGAGGACCAGGGCCTATATATGTAGAACTAGCCACCACAGTGAAAGGGGAGAAAAAGAGAGGACAAGGGGGACGAGAGACAAGTGAGGATCGACCTGATCACAAGTCCACCAAGCACAAGAACACCTCAACCTTAGGAGGTTGTTCTTCCCCTTGTAACTGTTCTTCATGAGCCCAAGAGGCAATCCACCAACACCACACTGGAGTAGGGTATTACACCACAACGGTGGCCCAAAACAGTATAAATCTTGTGTATTTCTGTGTTATGAGTTCGTTGAGTTCATCTGCGAGATCTTAGAGAGCTAGGGCGTGGATCGATAGGGAGAAAACCTTCACGCGCACCCCAGTGTTCGAACCTCAAGGGTTAGTCGAAACCCGTGATCCCACACCGGATGAGATCACGGACATGATGAGGAGTCTCAAAATGGTCGAGAGGTAAAGATTGATATATAGGACGATGGTATTTGGAGACCGGAAGAGTTTCAGTTCGTACCGGGAAGGAATCGGGCCACCAGAAGTGGTTCCGGGCACCCCCCCCCCCGGCAAGTTATCGGCCTTATGGGCGAAAGGAGGGGACATACTAGCCCACGAGGAGGCTGGTGCGCCCCATCCCTTGTTTGGCCAACCCTTGGGAAGGAGAAGGGGGAGGGCTAGCCCCTCCTACCTTTCCCTCTCATGGGAGAAAGGAAAGGGGAGAGGGCACCCTCCCATACCTTTCCTCGCACTCCAAATAAGGAAAGGGGGGCCAGCTTGGGAGGGACCCCAAGTAGGATTCCTCCTACTTGGGATCCTCCTTTAGCTGCTCCTCCCTCCCTCCCACCTATATATATGTGGGAAGAGGGCGGCTAGCATACAACAGATAATTGCCTAGCCGTGTGCGGCGCCCCCTACACTGTTTACACCCCGGTCATATTTTAGTAGTGCTTAGGTGAAGCCCGGCGAAGATCACTTCATGATCATCGTCACCATGCCGTCGTGCTGCCGGAACTCATCTACTATCTCGCCATCTTGCTGGATCAAGAAGGCGGAGGACGTTGCCGAGCTAAACATGTGCAGAACGCAGATGTGTCGTACATTCGGTACTTGATCGGTTGGAGCGCGAAGAAGTTTGACAACATCAACCGCGTTGTTATACTCTTCCACTTACGGTCTATGAGGGTACGTAGGCATACTCTCCCCCTCGTTGCTATGCATCTCCATGAATAGATCATTGAGTGTGCGTAGGAAATTTTTGTTTTCCATGCAACGTTTCCCAACACCAAGAACTAAGTGAAAGAAAGATATATAACATGAAACACTATGGCTATCATAGAGTAAAGTGCGTAAGTAAAGGGCTCGAGTGATAGATAACCGAGGCACGCAGAGATGAAGATGTATCCTGGAGTTCACACACATGCGGATGCTAATCTCCGTTTGGATTGGTGTGGAGGAGGCAAAATGCTCCCCTAAGAGCCACTAGGGCCACCATAATCTCCTCATGCCCTCACAAATGCAAGATGTCGTGATTCCACTAAGGGACACTTGAGGGCGGTCACCGAACCAGTACAAATGGAAACCCATGGGGGTGGTTAGCGAACCCGTACACTTTGGCAACCCTTGGGGGCTGTCACTGGAACCCGTACAAACTACTCTGCTCAATCTCCACAACTTAACTGGAGACCCCGACGCTTGCCCGAAGCTTTGCACCACAATGATTGAGCTTGGAGACACCACCAACCGTCTAGGGCACCCAAGCACCTAGGAGGAACAAGCTCTAGGGTACCAAGCACCCAAGAGTAATAAGCTTCTCAACTTTTCACTTCCACATATCACCGTGGAGAACTCAAACCGATACAACTAATGCAATGGCAAGAACACACAAAGTGGTCAAGTCCCTCACTCCCAAATCCCACCATAACAACAAAAGCTATGGAGGAATATGAGAGAAAGAACAAGGAGAAGACCAATAACTCCAAGATCTAGATCCAAGGGGTTCCCCTTACTTAGAGGAGAATGTGTTCGGTGGAAATGTGGATCTAAATCTCCTCTCTATTTTCCCTCAAGAACTAGCAAGAATCATTGGAGGGATTGAGAGATAGCAAGCTCTAAGAAGGTCAACAATGTGGGGAGCTCAAAGGATAAGATCCATTAGGGAAGAAGACCCCCTTTTATAGGTGGCGAAAAGTCCAACCGCTATGCCTTCAACCCACACACAAGCGGTACTACCGCTTGGGGCGGTAGTTCTAGGTGTAGCACTGACAGAACGCAAGTTCAGGCACGGTAGTGCCGCCAGAGTGGTACTACCACTTGGCGTGGTAGTTCTAGGTGTAGCACTGAGAGAACGCAAGTTCAGGCGTGGTAGTGCTGCCAGAGTGGTACTACCGTCCTCACAAACGGTACTACCGCTTAGTGTCTTAGGATACAGAGAACTAGCGAGAGTAGAGGGAGGGTAGGATGGCGGTACTACCACGACCTACTACCGCTCTACTACGGTGGAGGCTGCAAGGGACTAATGAAGTAGAAAGATAAGTGGAAGCACAAGCAGTACTACCACTCTACCTCAACGGTAAATTCCTATGGCTACAACAAGAGTTGTGGTACTGAGGCAGAAGTGTGAGCTGTAGTGCCGCTTGAGCAGTACTGCCGCTCGTCACTACCGCCCTACTATCGCTGAAGCGCTAAAGAGTCTAGTAGCCCAAAAACAAGCGGTAGTGCCCGCGGCACTGTAACGGCGGAAGTACCACGCAAGCGGTACTACCGCTAGCGAGCTTCAAAATAGCACAAGCAAAATAGATGGATGCAAGAAAACTAGAACTGCCAAAACTTCTGCAAATGTGCTCCGAAAACAGCAAACTCAAGCTTGTGCGATAGATGACGACAAGTACTATCCAATAGTGATAGAAGAAATATGCCTATGATATAGAGATGTGAAATCTCCATTAGTGAAGAGTCGCCATAAACTCCATCATTAAAAACATCATAGAAGAAGCATATGAACTCCATTTTCGATGAACTCGAGCTTGTCAAGAAGATGACCACAAGCCCCAAATCCCACGGGGAGAAAAACCAAACAAGAACCAAGAAAGATGATGCAAGGATGCAATGGTTTGAGCTCTCTATGAATGATGCAATCAAGTTATTTACTTGAGATCCCCCCCTTGATAGTACGACAAACGATCCTATAACCCGGTCTCTCAACTACCAGCATGAGACCAGTAAAAATAGGAAACCTATCAAGGGCAAACATTTGCCTTGCATATAGTCCACTTGAGCTAGATGATGACGATATTGACTCCCTCAAGTTGGACCATCTTTATTGATTGCGTTGGCTCGGTGAAGACTAGTTGATTGCTCCCCCGTACTCCACTATGGGTGAGCCACTCTTCGGCACATCTTCACAAGCCCATTGTCACCACAATGGATGGCAAGCTCCAAGCATGATCTCTTTGTGATGCTCCACTTGAACTTGCACACGGGGATCTCGATGACGATCAACACTTGATTCATCCTCCATGGGTTGTATGAGATCTCCCTCTTGATGCAAGACCATGGAAACATACCTAACCCCACATAGAACTCTCATGTAGACCATGGGTTAGTACACAAAGTGTAATGGACAATGCTTACCATACCATGGGATCACTTGATCCCTCTCGGTACATCTTGTACGCTTTGTGTGTTGATCAACTTGATTCACTCTTTGACTTAGTCTTGATCAACCTCGTCTCATGTCTTCTCTATGACCAATCTTTGGATAATTCCTTGAATAGCACATTGGCCATAACATAATATCCTTGAAACAAAAAATGGACTTCAAGTAATGCCTATGGACAAATCCTACATAAATAACTCAAGGCAATCATTAGTCCGTAGAGAATTTCATCAATTACCAAAACCACCCATGCGGGCACCATGCTCTTTCATGGAATCTCATGTAAACTTAGGGGACTCAACTTGTTACATAAAGGAGAGCCCCTAGGATAGGAAGACAAAGTTGCAATCTCTCAAAAGCTAGGTCAAAAAATTTGCATCCTTGTAATCGAGATCTCCAGCAATATCCATCAAGCAGGAAGTAGGTCTTTACCTCCATCGTGAGTGGCCGAACCTAGGTAAACTTGTGTCCTTCGTTCTCGATCAACCCCGTTCAAGCGACTGATACGTCTCCAATGTATCTATAATTTTTGATTGTTCCATGCTATTATATTATCTGTTTTGGATGTTTTATATGCATTAATATGCTATTTTACATTATTTTTGGGACTAACTTATTAACCTAGAGCCCAGTGTCAGTTTATGTTTTTTCCTTGTTTTTGAGTTTTGCAGAAAAGGAATATCAAGCGGAGTCCAAATGGACTAAAACTTTACGATGATTTTTTCTTGGACCAGAAGACACACGTAGGACTTGGAGAGGAAGGCAAGGGAGTTTTGGGGACTCCACTAGCCATAGGGGCGCGCCCTAGGGCAGGGAGCGCCCTAGGGCGGGGCGCCCCAAGGGCTTGTGGGCCCCATAGGAGTCTTCCAACCCTAATCTTTGGCCTATAAATTCCCAAATATTCCCAAACCAACAGAAGCGTCCACCAAAATACTTTTCCACCGCCGCAAGCCTCTATTTCCATGAGATCCCATCTTGGGGCCTTTTCCGGCATCCTGCCGGAGGGGGATTCAATCACGGAGGGCATCTACATCAACTCTATCGCCTTTCCGATGAAGAGTGAGTAGTTTACCACAGACCTACGTGTCCATAGCTAGTAGCTAGATGGCTTCTTCTCTCTCTTTGATCGTCAATACCATGTTCTCCTCGATGTTCTTGGAGATCTATCTGATGTAATCTTCTTTTGCGGTGTGTTTTGTCGAGATCCGATGAATTGTGGATTTATGATCAGATTATCTATGAATATTATTTGAATATTCTCTGAATTCTTATATGCATAATGCTCTTCGGATTATCGGTTTGGTTTGGCCAACTAGATTGGTTTTTCTTGCAATGGGAGAGGTGCTTAGTTTTGGGTTCAATCTTGCGGTGTCCTCACCCAGTGATAAAGTAGGGGTAGCAGGTCACGTATTTGTATTGTTGCCATCAAGGTTAAAAATATGGGGTTTTCATCATATTGCTTGAGTTTATCCCTCTACATCATGTCATCTTAATTAAGGCATTACTCCGTTCTTATGAACATAATACTCTAGATGCATGCTCGACAGCGGTCCGTGTGTGGAGTAATAGTTGTAAATGCAGGCAGGAGTCGGTCTACTTGACATGGATGTGATGCCGATATGCATAATCATTGTCTTGGATATCGTCATAACCTTGCGATTTTCCATTAATTGCTTGACAGTAATTTGATCACCCACCGTATTATTTTCGTTCAAGAGAGAAGCCTCTAGTGAAACATATGCCCCCCGGGTCTATTTTCCATCATATATTTTCATATCTACAAACCAAAAAACCCAAAAATAGCTTCCTGCAATTTATTTACTTTTATTTTGTTTTATGTTTCAGTAAGCTTTTATATCTATCTTTATCAGATCTCATACTTGCAAGTGACCGTGAAGGGATTGACAACCCCTTTATCGCGTTGGGTGCAAGTGTTTGATTGTTTGTGCAGGTGCATAGATTGGATACTTATGTGTATCTCCTACTAGATTGATCCCTTGGTTTTTATGCCGGATTGAATTTTGCATCTACAAAATCTTTTAGATTTGACCGCGGGAGGTAATTTTATGGAAATTACATTACGAGAAGCTACTAAACTCCTAGATAATATCATGGCTAATTACTCTCAATGGCATACCGAAAGATCCTCTACTAGTAAAAAAAGTGCATGCGATTGAAGAAATTAATGTTTTGAGTGGAAAGCTAGATGAACTTATGAATTTTTTTGCTAGTAAGAGTGCTCCTATTGATCCTAATGATATGCCTTTGTTTACTTTGATCGATAATAATAATGAATCAATGGATGTGAATTTTGTTGGTTGGAACAATTTTGGTAATAACACATATAGAGGTAATTTCACCCCTAGGTTGTTTCCTAGTAATTCCTCTAATAATTATGGTAATTCCTACAAAAATTCTTATGGAAATTACAATAATATTCCCTCTGATCTTGAGAACAATATTAAAGAATTTATTACTTCGCAAAACATTTTCAATGCTATGGTTGAAGAAAAATTGCTCAAGATTGATGATTTGGCTAGGAATATTGATAGAATTCCTCTTGAGATTGATTCTTTTAAAAAATAGATCTATGCCACCCAAGCATGATATTAATGAATCTCATAAAGCTATTAAAATTTCTATTGATGAGTGTAAAGAAAGAACCGCTATGATGCGTGTTAAGCGAGATTGGTTTGTAAAAGCGTGTTCTTCTAGTTTTTGTGAGAATAATGATGAAGATCTTAAAGTGATTGATGTGGCTCCTTTTGAATATTTGTTTTCTAATATAAATCATGATAAATATGGTACTGGAGATGATTCAACTTTATCTACAAGGCATCCCAATTATTCAGAGTTTATAGATCTTGATGCAAAAATTGATAAAATGGCATTGGAGAGGTCAAAACTTTAAATAGCGATGAACCTACTCTTTTGGATTTCAAGGATTTTAATTATTATAACTGTTCTTTGATAGATTGTATTTCCTTTTTTTCAATCCATGTTGAATTCTCCTCATGCTTATAATCAAAATAAAGCTTTTACAAAACATATCGTTGATGCTATGATGAAATCTTTTGAAAAAAAACGTGAGTTGGAAGTCTCTATTCCTAGAAATATTTATGAAGAGTGGGAACCTACAATTAAGATTAAATTAAGGATTATGAGTGCCATGCTTTGTGTGATTTGGGTGCTAGAGTTTCCACGATTCCAAAAACCTTATGTGATGTGTTAGGTTTCCGTGAATTTGATGATTGTTCTTTAAATTTGCATCTTGTAGATTCCACTATTAAAAAACCTATGGGAAGGATTAATGATGTTCCTATTTTTGCAAATAGGAATTATGTGCCCGTAGATTTGATTGTGCTTGATATAGATTGCAATCCTACATGTTATATTATTGTTGGTAGACCTTTCCTTAGAATGATTGGTGCAATTATTGACATGAAATAAGGAAATATTATATTTCAATTTATGTTAAGTAAGCGCATGGAACACTTTCCCAGAAAGAAAATTAAGTTGCCATAAGAATCTATTATGAGGGCTACTTATGGATTGCATACCAAATATGACAATAGCGAGATCTATGTTTTATGCCTAGCTAGGGGCGTTAAACAATAGCGCTTGTTGGGAGGCAACCCAATTTAATTTTTATGTTTTTATTTTTTTGGTTCTGTTTTAAAATAAATACACATTATTACCTCTGTAATAATTGTGTTTTGGTGTTTTAGTTAGTGTTTGAGCCAAGCAAGACCTTTGGGATGATCTATGGTGATAGTTGAGTTGATCTTGCTAAAAAACAGAAACATTTGTGCCCAGAAACATAATTGATCTGAGCTGCTGGAATGTGATCAATTCTTAAATTTTTAACACAAGATTTAAATACAAATTGCCTCTGTTTTCCTATTTTTTAGAATTTTTGGATCTACATAAGTATACGAAGTTTAAAGATTACTACACATTATTATGTTTCCGACAGATTCTGTTTTCTATGTGTTGTTTGCTTATTTTGATGAATCTGTGGGTAGTATCGGGGGGTATGAACCATGGAGAAGTTGCAATACTGTAGATATTACACCAATATAAGTAAATAATGAGTTAACAACAGTACCAAAAAGTGGGGATTTATTTTCTTATACTAATGGATCTCATGAGTTTTCTTGTTGAGTTTTGTGTTGTGAAGTTTTCAAATTTTGGGTAAAGATTTGATCGATAACGGAATAAGGAGTGGCAAAAGCCTAAGCTTGGGGATGCCAAAGGCACCCCAAGGTAATATTCAAGGACAACCAAGCATCTAAGCTTGGGGATGCCCTGGATGGCATCCCCTCTTTCTTCTTCAATCCATCGGTAAATTTACTTGAGGCTATATTTTTATTCACCACATGATATGTGTTTTGCTTGGAGTGTCTTATATGGTATGAGTCTTTGCTTTTTAGTTTGTCACAATCATCCTTGCTGTACACACCTTTTTGAGAGAGTCACGCATAAATCGTGAATTATAAGAATACTCTATGTGCTTCACTTATATTTTTTGAGCTGGGCAATTGATCTAGTGCTTCACTTATATCTTTTTGGAGCACGGTGGTGGCTTTATTTTATAGAAATTGTTGAACTCTCATGCTTCACTTATATTATTTTGAGAGTCTTTAAACAACATGGTAATTTTCTTGGGTTATGAATTTAGTCCTAATATGATAGGCATACAAGAGGGATATAATAAAAACTTTCATATAAAGAGCATTGAATATTATGTGAAGTTTGATTCCTTATGATTGTTTTGAGATATAAAGATGGTGATATTAGAGTCATGCTAGTGAGTAATTGTGGATTGGTAGAAATACTTGTGTTGAAGTTTGTGATTCCCGTAGCATGCACATATAGTGAACCATTAGATGAAGTCGGAGCATGATTTATTTTTTGATTGTAGTCCTTATGAGTGGCGGTCGGGGATGAGTGATGGTCTTTCCCTACCAATCTATCACCCTAGGAGCATGCGTGTAGTACTTTGTTTCGGTGGCTAATAGATTTTTGCAATAAGTATGTGAGTTCTTTATGACTAATGTTGAGTCCATGGATTATACGCACTCTCACCCTTCCACCATTGCTAGCCTTTCTAGTACCGCGCAACTTTCGCCGCTGCATTAAACCCGCCATATACCTTCCTCAAAACAACCACCCTACCTATTATGGCATTTCCATAGGCATTCCAAGATATATTTCCATGCAACTTCCATCGTTCCGTTTTATTATGACACACTCCATCATTGTCATATTGCTTTGCCTGATCATAATATAGCTAGCATGATGTTTTCATGGATTTTCCATTTTTGATGTCATTGCAACACAAGATCATTGCACATCCCGATACAGTGCCGGAGGCATTCACATAGAGTCATATTTTGTTCTAGTGTCAAGTTGTAATTCTTGAGTTGCAAGTAAATAAAAGTGTGATGATCATCATTGTTAGGGCATTGTCCCATGTGACGAAAGGATGATGGAAGCTATGATTCCCTCGCAAGTTGGGATGAGTCTTCGGACTTTATAAAAAAGGAGGTTAAAGAAGCCCACCAGAAAAAGAGAGAAAAGAGAGAAGCAAGAATGTTACTATACTTTTTCCACGCTTGTGCTTCAAAGTAGCACCATGATCTTCATGATAGAGTCTCCTATGTTATCACTTTCATATAATAGTGGGAATTTTTATTATATAACTTGGCTTGTATATTCCACTGATGGGCTTCCTCAAATTACCCTAGGTCTTCGTGAGCAAGCGAGTTGGATGCACACTGAAGGAAATATGCCCCAGAGGCAATAATAAAGTTGTTATTTTATATTTCTTTATATCATGATAAATGTTTATTATTCATGCTAGAATTGTATTAACCAGAAACTTGATACATGTGTGGATACATAGACAAAACATCGTGTCCCTAGTAAGCCTCTACTAGACTAGCTCGTTAATCAAAGATGGTTAAGTTTCCTAACCATAGACATGTGCTGTCATTTGATAAATGGGGTCACATCATTAGGAGAATGATGTGATGGACAAGACCCATCCGTTAGCTTAGCATTATGATCATTCAGTTTTATTGCTATTGCTTTCTTCATGACTTATATATATTCCTTTGACTATGAGATTATGCAACTGCCGGATACTAGAGGAATACCTTGTGTGCTATGAAACATCACAACATAACTGGGTGATTATAAAGATGCTCTGCAGGTATCTCCGAAGGTGTTTGTTGGGTTGGCATAGATCGAGATTAGGATTTTTCACTCCGAGTATCGGAGAGGTATCTCTGGGCCCTCTCGGTAATGCACAACATGATAAGCCTTGCAAGAAATGTGACTAATGAGTTAGTTACGAGATGATGCATTACGGAACAACTAAGGAGACTTGCCGGTAACAAGATTGAACTAGGTATGGAGATACCGACGATCGAATCTCGAGCAAGTAACATACCAATGACAAAGGGAGTAACGTATGTTATTGCGGTTTGACAGATAAAGATCTTCATAGAATATGTAGGAACCAATATGAGAATCCAGGTTCCGCTTTTGGTTATTGACCGGAGATGTATGTTGGTCATGTATACATAGTTCTCGAACCCATAGGGTCCGCACACTTAATGTTTGATGACGATTTGTATTATGAGTTATGTGTTTTGGTGACCGAAGATTGTTCGGAGTCCCGGATGAGATCACGGACATGACGAGTAGTCTCGAAATGGTCGAGAGGTAAAGATTGATATATTGTAAGATAGTATTCGGACACCATAATGGTTCCGGAGCTTCTCGGGAATTTATCGGAGTACCCGGGGGTTACCGGAATCCCCCGGGGGAAGTAATGGGCCATATGGGCCATTGGGGAGAGGCAGGGCAGCCCACAAGGAGGTGCCCCCCATGGGGAGTCTGAATTGGACAAGGGGAGGGGCGCGAACCCCCATTCCTTCTCCCTCTCCCTCTCTTTCCCCCTTTCCCCCTCCGGTAAAAGGAAGGGGGTCCGAATTGGACTTGGAGTCCTAGTAGGAGTCCTCCCTCCTTGGGGGCGCCACCTAGGCCAGCCTCGTCCCTCTCCCTCCTTTATATACGGGGGCGGAAGGGCACCTCTAAGAACATCAATTATTCTTAGCCGTGTGCGGTGCCCCCTCCACCGTTTACTCCTCCAGTCATATTTGTCGTAGTGCTTAGGCGAAGCCCTGCGCGGACCAAATCACCATCACCGTCACCACGCCATCGTGCTGACGAAACTCTCCCTTGACACTTTGTTGGATCAAGAGTTCGAGGGACGTCATCGAGCTGAATGTGTGCAGAACTCGGAGGTGTCGTACGTTGGGTGCTTGATCGGTTGAATTGAGAGGATGTTCGACTACATCAACCGCGTTAAGCTAACGCTTCCGCTTTTGTTCTACAAGGGTACGTGGATACACTCTCCCCCTCTCATTGCTATGCATCTCCTAGATAGATCTTGCGTGATCGTAGGAATTTTTTTGAAATTGCATGCTACATTCCCCAATAGTGGCGTCCGAGCCAGGTTTATGCGTAGATGATATGCACGAGTAGAACACAAAGAGTTGTGGGCGATCATAGTCATACTTCTTACCACCAACGTCTTATTTTGATTCGGCGGTATTGTTAGATGAAGCGGCCTGGACGAACCTTACGTGACCACGTTCATGAGACTGGTTCCACCGACAGACATGCAACTAGTTTTGCATAAAGGTGGCTAGCGGGTGTTTGTTTCTCCAACTTTAGTTGAATCAAATTTGACTACGGCCGGTCCTTGTTTAAACTACAAACTTGACGAAACATCATTGTCGTTTTGATGCGTAGGTAAGAACGGTTCTAACTAGAAGCCCGTAGCAGCCACGTAAAACTTGCAACAACAAAGTAGAGGATGTCTAACTTGTTTGTGCAGGGCATGTTGTGATGTGATATGGTCAATACATGATGTGATGTACGTTATTGTATGAGATGATCATGTTTTGTAAAAGTTATCGGCAACTGGTAGGAGCCTTATGGTTGTCGCTTTATTGTATGAAATGCAACCGCCATGTGAGTGCTTTACTTTATCACTAAGCGTTAGCGATAGCTGTAGAAGCAATAGTTGGCGAGACGATAACGACACTACGATGGAGATCAAGGTGTCAAGCCGGTGATGATGGAGATCATGACAGTGCTTTGGAGATGGAGATCAAAGGCACAAGATGATGATGGCCATATCATGTCACATATTTTGACTGCATGTGATGTTTATCTTTTATGCATCTTATTTTGCTTAGTACGGCGGTAGCATTATACGACGATCCCTCACTAAATTTCATGGTATAGGTGTTCTCCCTGAGTATGCACCATTGCGACAGTTCGTCGTGCCGACACACCACCTGATGAACTGGTGTGATAAGCTCTACATTCACATATAGCGGGTTCAAGACAGTTTTGCATGTGCAGAATACTTGGGTTCAACTTGATGAGCCTAGCATGTACAGACATGTGGCCTCGGAACACTGAGACCGAAAGGTCGAACGTGAATCATATAGTAGATATGATGAACATAGAGATATTCACCATTGAAAACTACTCCATCTCACGCGATGATCGGGCATGGTTTAGTTGATATGGATCATGTGATCATTTAGATGACTCAAGGGATGTTTATCTAAGTGGGAATTCTTAAGTAATATGATTAATTGAACTTAAATTTATCATGAACTTAGTCCGGATAGTTTTTGCATATCTATGTTGTAGATCAATGGCCCGTGCTACCGTTCCCTTGAATTTTAATGCGTTCCTAGAGAAAGCTAAGTTGAAAGATGATTGTAGCAACTACACAGACTGGGTCCGTAACTTGAGGATTATCCTCATTGTTGCATAGAAGAATTACATCCTTGATGCACCGCTAGGTGCAAGGCCTGCTGCAGGAGCAACTGCTGACGTTGTGAATGTCTGGCAAGCTAAATCTAATGACTACTCAATAGTTTAGTGTGCCATGCTTTACGGCTTAGAATCGGGACCTCAAAGACATTTTGAACGTCATGGAGCATATGAGATGTTTCAGGAATAGAAGTTGATATTTCAAGCAAATGCCCGAGTTGAGAGATATGAAGTCTCCAACAAGTTCTATAGCTGCAAGATGGAGGAGAACAGTTCTGTCAGTGAACACATACTCAGAATGTCTGGGTACCATAACCACTTGACTCAGCTAGGAGTTAATCATCCGGATGATAGTGTCATTGACAGAGTTCTTCAATCACTGCCACCAAGGTATAAAGGCTTCATGATGAACTATAATATGCAAAGGATGAACAAGATGATTCCCGAGCTCTTCGCAATGCTCAATGTAGCGACCCGATCCCAATGGATCGAAGTCTCTGTGCTTAAGTGTCATCCCTGGATTGGTTTGCTGGCACACACATTACTCGAGGAATTATAATAGAGTTCAATCACACACTTTATTACATCGAGGTCCTCAAAAGAGTATTTATTACAACAATATGGCTGAAGGCCATCTAAATAAAATAATTGCGGAAGCTGGGAAGGTAAATGAGTCCATCCAACTCCATGACAAAATTGAGTGCAGAACAACGACCCATCGCACCTTACTCTGCGTCTGAAAAACCTGCAACATGAAACATTGTAGCCACAAAGGGTCAATACATTTAATGTATTGGCAAGTCACACCCAAAGTACAAAAACAGACCTATCATCTACATGCAAGGATATAACAAGTGGATAGCTCTAAGGGTTATTTTTGCATAAAGCCAATTTTGTCCTACTTCTACTCACTAGCCAAATTTTATTCCTTTACATTTTTATTATCCTATTGTTAAATTGGACCGCCTCCAACTTAACCCACCTATGAGAGCCCCCAGGGATCATGGTTTAATTAAACCCACATCAGAATAATTATTTGAGATGAGAAAATCTTCTAGAGGTTTCAAGTCCAGGTGCTCAAAGTTGTCCATAACAGGGGACACGGCTAATCATGATTAGTTTGTACACTCTACAGAGGTTTGCGCACTTTTTCCCACAAGACTTGATCTCCTCCGTTGAATTCGTCGCACTGCCTAATGTTTGAGAACCGCATGATCTAGACATACTCTTTCCGAAGAGGTCTCCTTAACCTATAGATAGGCCGGTGCACCTACAATTTCCCTACATCTGCTAGCCTATCATGGAAAGGTTTCCCACAACTTACTCAACTATTCCAGAGCCCATAATGGCTTGTGGCTGCACACGGAAGCTACTTTCTATGAAACATGTCCAACCTTTTTGAACCTAGGCGGCATTCCCCACCTTTTCTTGAGTAATGTAGAGCCTCCTGGAGGATACAGACTTGTCGACTGGTCCCAACAAACCTTTCGGCCCACATGATTGATTAATTGGTATTGCAGAGCCTCCGAGGAAATACAGTACATATAAGTTGTTAATGTAGTCATTGTTTAAGTTCTCTCAAAACTTTCATAAATCACATGATGCCCAATCCACGTCTACCATAGCATGGCTAAGCAATAACTACACTATAATGATTCCCAAAGTGGCAACAAAGATTATCAGGATCATGGCTAACCTATCTGGGTTTAACATAGCATAGTAGTCCTACACAAGCATACTACTATGTTGATAGAGGGCAGTACATGCATAATAAAAACATAGGATTGGTATGATCAAAAGTGCAAACTTGCCTGTTAAAGTTGATGAAGTACTCCACACTCAAAGTCCTAACAATTCTACTCTGGGCACTCCGGACAATCTAGTGTGAGCAAGCAATAACATACGTAAACACTCATGCACAAGATTCAAAGAAAGATCTCAGAAAACTTCGAAAACAAGAAAATAACTCTTGTGAACAGAATTTTTTTTTCAATAGTACTAAAATTATGTGGATTAGATTTAACAAAACGTTTACGTCAAGAGCTTCTATTTGCAAAAAGAATCAATTAAACCGGAGTTGTGAAACTCGAGATACGATCAAAAGAAGTTCAAATTCAAATCTGTTTGAATTCAACTTTTAAACTTTCAAAAATAAAGTTGTGTTGGTTTTCTGGATAGGTGAGATCATACCGAAGAATTTTGCATTGGCTTCATCGAATTTGAACAAACGGGTAAAAAGTTGTGATAGATTGAAAAGTAGGGACTAATCTATAAGAAAAGTAATTGCATCTAGGTCCCTAGCTACGAAACAGAAACTAATCGGACGAACGTCCGGTATAAAAACTTAAGCGATGAATTCATTCGCTCTAGACGCTAAACCAATGAATGTTCTCTAAATAACTAAAATGACAATTCAGGTTTTAAAAGACAACCGAAGAAAAAATTGAAAGAAAACCAGGCGGTTCGGCGGCGGTTTTTACCGACGGTTCGACGACGGCGGCGTCGGATCTCCGGCGACGGCGGGCGAGGTGGCAAGGAGGGGCGAGGTGGCTTCGGTGGTGGAGGGCGACTTCGCGGGGAAGCGGCGGCGCGATTTGAGGGCTGCGGTGGCGGCTTGCGGCGGCTTCGGCGGCTGCGGCTGCGGTGACTTGCTGCAGGTGGTGGTTGGAGGAGAAAATGAGGCGAGGCAGCGGCTTATAAAGGTGGGGTGGGGCAACGCGGCTTGGAGGAGGGGCAACAGAGGTGGGGCGACGCAGCTTGAAGATGGTCTCCCCAATGTTCTTGGCATCTAGCTTGTGATTGTTGGTGAACTCCGCGATCATCATGTGGTTGCCGTCGAGTCCGCGTTCCACCATCCCCTGGCACTTGAAAACTTGTTGCTCCATTGCTTCGAGTCTTGTCTCCACGCTTCTAGTCCGCCTTGGTCCGTCAACATCGTGGATGTGCAGCACCCCCTCACGCAACTCAATGGTCTGAGGGTGTTGCAGCACCTCCACGAGGTAGGGGTTGATGACCCTCTCAAAAACCTTGTCCTTGGGGGCGCTTGAAGACGTCATGGTGATCTAGATCTGTCAGAAAAACAGCTCAAAACAAAGACAAGAGATATTTGGGTGATATGGTGGTCAAAACCTTCGGGAGATTATATAATGAATTTTAACCTACCAAAAGGAGTATCGTGCAAGAAAACGGAGTCCGGAGGACACACGAGGTAGGTGATACCTCTTGAGCATGCGTTGGTTTTCCCTTGAAGAGGAAAGGGTGATGCAGCAAAGTAGCGTAAGTATTTCGGTAGGAGGTAGCACGCAAGTCGCCTAGTACCTGCACAAACAAACAAGAACCTCGCAACCAACGCGATAAAGGGGTTCTCAATCCCTTCACGGTCACTTACGAAAGTGAGCTCTGATAGAGACAATAAGATAAATACTCTTGGTATTTTCATGATAAAGATTGGAAAATAAAGATTGCAAAATAAGAAACGATAGAAATACCAAGTTTATATGAAAATAATATGATGGAAGATAGACCCGGGGGCCATAGGTTTCACCAGTGGCTTCTCTCAAGATAGCAAATTCTACGGTGGGTGAACAAATTACTGTCGAGCAATTGATAGAAAAGCGAATAATTATGAGAATATCTAGGCATGATCATGTATATACGCATCACGTCCGCGACAAGTAGACCGAAACGATTCTGCATCTACCACTATTACTCCACACATCGACCGCTATCCAGCATGCATCTAGAGTATTAAGTTCATAAGAACAAAGTAACGCATTAGGCAAGATGACATGATGTAGAGGGATAAACTCAAGCAATATGATATAAACCCCATCTTTTTATCCTCGATGGCAACAATAAAATACGTGCCTTGCTGCCCCTTCTGTCACTGGGAAAGGACACCGCAAGATTGAACCCAAAGCTAAGCACTTCTCCCATTGCAAGAAAGATCAATCTAGTAGGCCAAACCAAACTGATAATTCGAAGAGACTTGCAAAGATATTAAATCATGCATAAAAGATTTCAGAGAAGAATCAAATATTGTGCATAGATAATCTTGATCATAAGCCCACAATTCATCGGATCTCAACAAACACACCGCAAAAAGAATTCCATCGAATAGATCTCCAAGAGAATCAAGGAGAACCTTGTATTGAGATCCAAAGAGAGAGAAGAAGCCATCTAGCTAATAACTATGGACCCGAAGGTCTGTGTTAAACTACTCACACATCATTGGAGAGGCTATGGTGTTGATGTAGAAGCCCTCTGTGATCGATTCCCCCTCCGGCGGAGCGCCGGAAAAGGCCCTAAGATGGGATCTCATGGGTACAGAAGGTTGCGGTGGTGGAAATAGGGTTTCGTGGTGCTCCTGGATGTTTTCGAGGTATATGGGTACATATAGGAGGAAGAAGTACGTCGGTGGAGCTGTGAGGGGCCCACGAAGGTAGGGGCGCACCTACCCCCCTAGGCGCGCCCTCCTGCCTCGTGCCCCCCTCGCTTCTTTCTTGACGTCCACTCCAAGTCTCCTGGATCACGTTTGTTCCAAAAATAACTCTCCCGAGTGTTTCATTCCGTTTGATATTCCTTTTCTGTGAAACACTAAAGTAGGCAAAAAAAGAGCAATTTGCACTGGGCCTTTGGTTAGTAGGTTAGTCCCAAAAATAATATAAAAAGGTATATTAAAGCCCGTTAAACATCCAAAATAGATAATATAATATAATGGAAAAATCAAAAATTATAGATACGTTGAAGACGTATCAAGCATCCCCAAGCTTAATTCCTGCTCGTCCTCGAGTAGGTAAATGATAAAAACAGAATTTTTGATGTGGAATGCTACCTAGAATAATTCTCAATGTATTTTTCTTTATTGTGGCATGAATTTTCAGATCCTAAAGATTCAAGACAAAAGTTTAATATTGACATAAAAATAATAATACTTCAAGCATACTAACAAAGCAATCATGTCTTCTAAAATAACATGGCCAAAGAAAGTTATCCCTACAAAATCATGTAGTATGGCTATGCTCTATCTTCACCAGACAAAGTATTTAAATCATGCACAACCCCGATGACAAGCCCATCAAATGTTTCATACTTTTGATGTTCTCAAACTTTTTCAATCTTCACGCAATATATGAGCATGAGCCATGGACATAGCACTATAGGTGGAATAGAATGGTGGTTGTGGAGAAGACAAAAGGGAGAAGATAGTCTCACACCAACTAGGCATATCAATGGGCCATGGAGATGCTCATCAATAGATATCAATGTGAGTGAGTAAGGATTGCCATGCAACGGATGCACTAGAGCTATAAGTGTATGAAAGCTCAAAAAACTAAGTGGGTGTGCATCCAACTCGCTTGCTCACAAAGACATAGGGCATTTTAAGGAAGCCCATCATTGGAATATACAAGCCAAATTCTATAATGTAAAATTCCCACTAGTATATGAAAGTGAAAACATAGGAGATTCTCTATCATGAAGATCATGGTGCTACTTTGAAACACAAGTGTGGTAAAAGGATAGTAGCATTGTCCCTTCTCTCTTTTTCTCTCATTTTTTCTTCTTATTTCCCTTTTTCTCTTTTTTATGTTTCGTCCGGTGTCTCATCCCGACTTGTGGGGGAATCATAGTCTCCATCATCCATTCCTCACTTGGGACAATGCTCTAATAATGATGATCATCACACTTTTATTTACTTACAACTCAAAAATTACAACTAGATGCTAGAATAAAATATGAATCTATGTGAATGCCTCCGGCGGTGTACCGGGATGTGCAATGAATCAAGAGTGACATGTATGAAAGAATTATGAACGGTGGCTTTTCCATAAATACGATGTCAACTACATGATCATGCAAAGCAATATGACAATGATGTAATGTGTCATAATGAACGGAACGGTGGTTAGTTGCATGGCAATATATTTTAGAATGGTTATGGAAATGCCATAATAGGTAGGTATGGTGGCTGTTTTGAGGAAGGTATAAGGTGGGTGTATGGTACCGGCGAAAGTTGCGTGGTACTAGAGAGGCTACCAATGGTGGAAGGGTGAGAGTGCGTATAATCCATGGACTCAACATTAGTCATAAAGAACTCACATACTTATTGCAAAAATCTATTAGTTATCGAAACAAAGACCTACGCGCATGCTCCTAGGTGGATAGATTGATAGGAAAAGACCATAGCTTGTCCCCGATCGCCACTCATAAGGAAGACAATCAATAAATAAATCATGCTCCGACTTCATCACATAACGGTTCACCATACGTGCATGCTACGGGAATCACAAACTTTAGAACAAGCATTTATAAAATTCACAACTACTCAACTAACATGACTCTAATACCACCATCTTTATATATTTCAAAACAATCATCAAGTATCAAACTTCTCATAGTATTCAATGCACTTTTTATGATAGTTTTTATTATACCCATCTTGGATGCCTATCATATTAGGACTAATTTTATAACCAAAGAAAATTAACATGCTATTCTAAAAGACTCTCAAAATAATATAAGTGAAGCATGAGAGATCAATAATTTCTATAAAATAAAACCACCATTGTGCTCTTAAAAGATATAAGTGAAGCACTAGGGCAAAATTATGTAGCTCAAAAGATATCAGTGAAGCACATAGAGTATTCTAATAAATTCCGATTCATGTGTGTATCTCCAAAAGGTGTGTACAGCAAGTATGATTGTGGTAAACTAAAAATCAAAGACTCAAATCATACAAGACGCTCCAAGAAAAACCCATATCATGTGGTGAATAAAAATATAGCCTCAAGTAAAGTTACCGACAGACGAAGACGAAAGAGGGGATGCCTTCCGGGGCATCCCCAAGCTTAAGATTTTGGTTGTCCTTGAATTTTGACTTGGGGTGCCATGGGCATCCCCAAGCTTAGGCTCTTTCCACTCCTTATTCCAAAATCCATCAAATCTTTACCCAAAACTTGAAAACTTCACAACACAAAACTCAACAGAAAATCTCATGAGCTCCGTTAGTATAAGAAAACAAACCACCACTTCAAGGTACTGTAATGAACTCATTCTTTATTTATATTGGTGTTAAAACTACTGTATTCCAACTTCTCTATGGTTCATACGCCCCGATACTAGCCATAGATTCATCAAAATAAGCAAACAACACACGAAAAACAAAATCTGTCAAAAACAGAATAGTCTTTAGTAATCTCTAGGTTTCGAATACTTATGTAACCCCAAAAATTCTAAAATAAATTTTTGGACGTGAGTAATTTGTCTGACAATCGTCTGCAAAAAGAATCAACCTAGTCGCACTCTCCAGTAAAAAATGGAAGAAAATCTCGTGAGCGCTAAAGTTTCTGTTTTTTACAGCAAGATCGCAAAGACTTCCCCCAAGTCTTCCCAAAGGTTCTACTTGGCACAAACACTAATTAAAAGCATAAAACCACATCTAAACAGAAGCTAGATGAATTATTTATTACTAAACAGGAACAAAAAACAAGAAACAAAAATAAAATTGGGTTTCCTCCCAACAAGTGTTATCGTTTAACGCCCCTAGCTAGGCATAAAAACAAGAATAGATCTAGGTATTATCATCTTTGGTATGCAATCCATAAGTCGCTCTCATAATAGATTAATAAGGTAATTTAATTTTCTTCCTAGGAAAGTGTTCCATGCCTTTCCTTAACGGAAATTGGAATCTAATATTTCCTTCTTTCATATCAATAATTGCACCAATCGTTCTAAGGAATGGTCTACCAAGAATAATAGGACATGTAGGATTGCAATCTATATCAAGAACAATGAAATCTATGGGCACATAATTCCTATTTTCAAAATAAGAACATCATTAATCCTTCCCATAGGTTTCTTAATAGTGGAATCCGCAAGATGCAAATTTAAAGAACAATCATCAAATTCACGGAAACCTAACACATCACACAAAGTTTTTGGAATCATGGAAACACTAGCACCCAAATCACATAAAGCAAAGCATTCATGATCTTTAATTTTAATTTTAATAGTAGTTTACCACTCATCATAAAGTTTTCTATGGATAGAAACTTCTAATTCAAGCTTTTCTTCATAAGATTGCATTAAAGCATCAACGATATGTTTGGTAAAAGCTTTATTTTGACTATAAGCATGAGGAGAATTTAACATGGATTGCAACAAGCAAATACAATCTATCAAAGAGCCATCATAATTAAATTCCTTAAATCCAAAATAGTGGGTTCATTGCTATGTAAATCTTTGACCTCTTCAATCCCACTTTTACCAATTTTTGCATCAAGATCTAAAAACTCCGAATCATTGGGACGCCTTTTAACTAAAGTTGAGTCATCTCCAGTCCCATCATTATCAAGATTCATATTTCAAAACAAAGATTTAATAGGAGACACACCAATCACTTTTAGATCTTCATCCTTATTATCATGAAAACTAGAAGAACACGCTTTCAGAAAGCAATCTTTCTTAGCACGCATCCTAGTGGTTCTTTCTTTGCACTCATCAATGGAAATTATCATGGATTTGAGAGACTCATTGATATCATGCTTAGGTGGAATAGATCTAATTTTCAAAGAATCAACATCAAGAGAAATTCTATCCATGTTCCTAGCCAACTCATCAATCTTAGGCAATTTTTCTTCAAGCAAAGCATTGAAATTCTTTTGCGAAAACATAAATTCTTTAACACTAGTCTCAAAATCAGAGGGCATCTTATTAAAATTTCCATAAGAGTTGTTGTAGGAATTACCATAGTTATTAGAGGAATTACTAGGAAACGGCCTAGGATTAAAGTTTCCTCTATACGCGTTGTTACCAAAATTATTCCTACCAACAAAATTCACATCCATAGATTCATTCTTATTCTCAATCAAAGTAGACAAAGTTATATCATTAGGATCAGAATAAACACTCTTATTAGCAAAAAAAATCATAAGTACATCCATCTTTCCACTCAAAACATTAATTTCTTCTATAACATGAACCTTTTTACTAGTAGATCTTTCGGTGTGCCATTGAGAATAATTAACCATAATATTATCTAGGAGTTTAGTAGCTTCTCCTAAAGTGATTTCCATAAAAGTGCCTCCCACGGCCGAATCTAAAAGATTTCTAGAAGCAAAATTCAATCCAGCATAAAAAATTTGTATGATCGTCCATAAATTCAAACCATGTGTAGGGCAATTGCATATCATTAATTTCATCCTCTCCCAATCTTGTGCAACATGCTCATGATCAAGTTGCTTAAAATTCATAATATCGTTTCTAAGAGAGATGATCTTAGCGGGAAGAAAATACTTAGAGATAAAAGCATCTTTGCACTTATTCCACGAATCAATACTATTTTTAGGCAAAGAGGAAAACCAAGTTTTCGCATGATCTCTAAGTGAAAACGGAAATAGCTTCAATATCATTATCCACATCTTTCTTCTTTTGTATATCACGCAAATCAACAAAGTTGTTTAGATGGGTATCGACATCTTCACTAGGAAGTCCAGAAAAATGGATCTTTCATGACAAGATTCAGCAAAGCAGTATTAATTTGACAAGATTCAGCATCGGTAAGAGGAGCAATCGGAGTGCTAATAAAATCATTATTGTTGGTATTGGAAAAGTCACACAATTTAGTATTATCTTGAGCCATCGTGACAAACAATCCAACACACAAGCAAACAAGAGGCAAGCAAAAAGAGGCGAATGAAAAAGAGGCAAGCAGAAAAGAGGGCGAATAAAATGGCAAGGGTGAAGTGGGGGAGACGAAAACGAGAGGCAAATGGCAAATTATGTAATGCGAGGGATAAGAGTTTGTTATGGGTACTTGGTATGTCTTGACTTGTGCGTAGACGGCGTCAAAAATGGCTAGTTGGTTGTAGACCAAATCTTGACATGACTTGGTGCAACCTCCCCGGCAATGGCGCCAGCAATCCTTCTCGCTACCTCTTGAGCATGTGTTGCTTTTCCCTTGAAGAGGAAAGGGTGATGCAGCAAAGTAGTGTAAGTATTTCCCTCAGTTTTTGAGAAACAAGGTATCAATCCAGTAGGAGGTAACACGCAAGTCGCCTAGTACCTGCACAAACAAATAAGAACCTTGCAACCAACGCGATAAAGGGGTTGTCAATCCCTTCACGGTCACTTACGAAAGTGAGATCTGATAGAGATAATAAGATAAATATTTTTAGTATTTTTATGATATAGATTGGAAAATAAAGGTTGCAAAATAAATAACGATAGAAATAGCAAGTTGATATGAAAATAATATGATGGAAGATAGACCCAGGGGCCATAGGTTTCACCAGTGGCTTCTCTCAAGATAGCAAATTCTACGGTGGGTGAACAAATTACTGTCGAGCAATTGATAGGAAAGCGAATAATTATGAGAACATCTAGGAATGATCATGTATATAGGCATCACGTCCGCGACAAGTAGACCGAAACGATTCTGCATCTACTACTATTACTCCACACATCGACCACTATCCAGCATGGATCTATAGTATTAAGTTCATAAGAATGGAGTAACGCATTAGGCAAGATGACATGATGTAGAGGGAAAAACTCAAGAAATATGATATAAATTAACCCCTTATTTTTATCCTCGATGGCAACAATACAATACGTGCCTTACTGCCCCTGTTGTCACTGGAAAGGACACCACAAGATTGAACCCAAAGCTAAGCACTTCTCCCATCGCAAGAAAGATCAATCTAGTAGGCCAAACCACACTGATAATTCGAAGAGATTTGCAAAGATATTACATCATGCATAAAATATTTCAGAGAAGAATCAAATATTGTTCATAGATAATCTTGATCATAAATCCACAATTCGTCGGATCTCGACAAACACACCGCGAAAAGAATTACATCGAATAGATCTCCAAGAGAATCGAGGAGAACTTTGTATTGAGATCCAAAAAGAGAGAAGATGCCATCTAGCTAATAACTATGGACCCGAAGGTCTGTAGTAAACTACTCACACATCACCGGAGAGTCTATGGTGTTGATGTAGAAGCCCTCCGTGATCGATTCCCCCTCTGGCGGAGCGCCGGAAAAGGCCCCAAGATGGGATCTCACGGGTACCGAAGGTTGCGGTGGTGGAAATAGGGTTTCGTGGTGCTCCTGGATCTATTTGGGGTATATGGTTATATATAGGAGGAAGAAGTACGTCGGTGGAGCTGCGAGGGGCCCACGAGGGTGGGGGCACGCCTACCCCCTGGGCGCGCCCTCCTGCCTCGTGGCCTCCTCGCTTATTTCTCGACGTCCACTCCAAGTCTCCTAGATCACATTTGTTCCAAAAATAACTCTCCCGAAGGTTTCATTCCGTTTGGATTCCGTTTGATATTCCTTTTCTACGAAATACTGACATAGGAAAAAAAACAGCAATTTGCACTGGGCCTGTGGTTAGTAGGTTAGTCCCAAACATAATATAAAAAGGTATATTAAAGCCCATTAAGCATCCAAAACAGATAATATAATAGCATGGAAGAATCAAAAATTATAGATACATTGGAGACGTATCAGTAGGGCGCACCCTCCTCCCTCATGGACGCCTCGTGTCCTTTCCGGACTGCTTCTTAAATATTCCAAAACGGAGAAAAATTGCTATTATAACTGTTTTGGAGTAGGTTTACTTACCGTACCACATACCTCTTCCTTTTCGGAGGCTGAAACGTTCTGTAAGGTGTCCCTTATATACTCCTCCGGGGTTACGGTTTCAATAACATTAGTTTCAACATTTATATGATTACCTGAGATATAATGTTTGATTCTTTGACCATTCACCACCCTCGGATTTGTGCCTTCGAAGTTGTTGATTTTTATGGCACCGGAACGATAGACCTCCTCGATAACGTAAGGACCTTCCCATTTAGAGAGGAGTTTTCCTGCAAAAAATCTTAAACGAGAGTTGTATAATAGAACATAATCACCTACATTAAACTCACATTTTTGTATCCTTTTATCATGCCATCTTTGAACTTTTTCTTTAAAAAGTTCGACATTTTCATAGGCCTGGTTCTCCACTCATCAAGTGAGCTAATGTCAAATAGTCTCTTCTCACCGGCAAGTTTGAAATCATAATTGAGCTCTTTAGTGGCCCCATATGCCTTATGTTCTAGTTCGAGAGGTAAGTGACATGCTTTTCCATAAACCATTTTATATGGAGACATACCCATAGGATTTTTATATGCGGTTCTATAGGCGCATAATGCATCATCAAGTTTCTTGGACCAATTCTTTCTAGATCTATTGACAGTCTTTTGCAAAATTAGTTTAAGCTCTCTATTACTCAGTTCTACTTGACCACTAGACTGTGGGTGATATGGAGATGCAATTCTATGATTAACATCATACTTAGCAAGCATTTTACGAAATGCGCCATGAATAAAATGTGAACCACCATCAGTCATTAAATATCTAGGGACTCCAAACCTCGGAAAAATAACTTCTTTAAGCATCTTAATAGAGGTTTTATGATCAGCACTACTAGTTGGAATAGCTTATACCCACTTAGTAACGTAATCGACATCGACTAAAATATGTGTATACCCATTAGAGGAAGGAAACGGTCCCATATAATCAAAGCCCCAAACATCAAATGGTTCAATAACAAGTGAATAATTCATAGGCATTTCTTGACGTCTACTAATATTACCAATTTTTTGACATTCATCACAAGACAAGACAAACTTACAGGCATCCTTGAAGAGAGTAGGCCAATAAAAACTGGATTGCAATACCTTATGTGCAGTTCTATCTCCAGCATGGTGTCCTCCATAAGCCTCGAAGTGACACTTGCATAGGATCTATTCCTATTCATGCTCAGGTACACAACGTCTAATGACACCATCTACTCCTTCTTTATAAAGGTGTGAGTCATCCCAAAAGTAATGTCTTAAATCATAGAAAAACTTTTTCTTTTGCTGGTATGTGAAACTAGGTGGTATAAATTTAGCAACAATGTAATTAGCATAATCGGCATACCATGGAGCGGTACGAGAAGCATTTATGACAGCTAATTGTTCATCAAGAAAGCTATCATCAATACATAGTGGGTCATCAAGAACATTCTCTAACCTAGACAAGTTGTCTGCAACGGGGTTCTCAGCTCCTTTTCTATCAATAATATGCAAATCAAATTCTTGTAGTAGGAGAACCCATATAATAAGTCTAGGTTTAGCATCTTTATTTTCCATAAGGTATTTAATAGGATCAGTGTGAATAGTTACTTTGTATTTAATAGGATCAGTGTGAACAGTTACTTTAGAATCAACAATATAAGGTATGAACTTATCACAAGCAAAGACAACTGATAAAAATTCTTTTTCAGTAGTAGCATAATTTCTCTGGGCACTGTTTAGATCTTTACTAGCATATTGGATAACATTTAATTTCTTATCAACTCTCTGTCCTAGAACAGCACCTACAGCATAATCACTAGCATCACACAAAATTTCAAAGGGTAAATTCCAATCAGGAGGCTGAACAATAGGTGCAGAAATCAAGGCTTTCTTAATTATTTCAAATGCGTCTACACTATCATCGTCAAAGACAAAAGTAACATCTTTTTGTAAGAGATTAGTCAGAGGCCTAGAAATTTTTGAGAAGTCTTTTATGAACCTCCTATAAAAACCGGTATGTCCAAGGAAACTTCTTATACCTTTAATTTCATTAGGACATGACATCTTTTAAATAGCATCAACTTTAGCTTTATCAACTTCAATACCTCTTTCAGAAATTTTATGCCCCAAGACAATACCTTCATTAACCATAAAGTGGCACTTCTCCCAATTCAAGACAAGATTAGTTTCTTCACATCTCTGTAGAAATCGATCAAGGTTGCTTAAGCAATCATCAAAAGAGGTTCCATATACAGAAAAATCATCCATGAAAACCTCAATAATTTTTTCACAAAAGTCAGAGAATATAGCAGTCATACATCTTTGAAAGGTAGCAGGTGCATTACATAAACCAAAAGGCATATGTCTATAAGCAAAGGTGCCGAAAGGGCAAGTAAAGGTGGTCTTTTCTTGATCCTCTTTTGACACAGGTATTTGAGAGAAACCAGAATAACTGTCTAGAAAGCAAAAATGTGTATGTTTGGATAATATTTCTAGCATTTGATCAATAAAAGGTAAAGGGTAATGATCTTTTTAGTAGCTTTATTTAATTTGCGGAAATCAATTACCATTCTATAGACTTTAACAATTCTTTGTGGGATCAGTTCATCTTTATCATTAGGAACAACAGTAATACCTCCCTTCTTAGGGACACAATGGATAAGACTTACCCACTGACTATAAGGAACGGGATAAATTATACCTGCCTCAAGAAGCTTTAGTATCTCTTTTCTTACCACTTCTTTCATCTTAGGATTTAACCATCGTTGGTGATCAACAACCGGTTTAGCATCCTTTTCCAATTTTATTTTCTGCTGCCATAGAGTGGGACTAATGCCCTTAAGGTCATCAAGAGTATATCCAATAGCAGCACGGTGCTTCTTCAGATTTTTCAATAATTTCTCTTCTTCCTGCTCTGAAAGGTTAGCACTAATAATAACAGTATATATCTTCTTTTCATCAAGCTAAGCATATTTAAGAGTATCAGGCAATGGTTTAAGCTCAAACACGGGATCGTCCTTGGGTGGAGGAGGATCCCCTAGAATTTAGACAGGCAAATTGTGTTTGTAAATAGGTCCCTGTTTAAAGAATACTTCATCTATTTCCCTTCTTTCATTCATAAACATATCTAGCAAATATTGTTCTAAAGGATCATTAGGAGGCACGGCAATAGAAGCAAGACCAATAATTTCATCTTTACTAGGAAATTCTTTATCATGGGGTTATCTTGGGGTTGTCTATGGAATTTAGCAAAATTAAAATCATGAGACATATCCCCTAAACCAATAAAAACAATATCCTTTTTGTAGTCTATCTTAGAATTAACAATATTAAAGAAGGGTCTACCAAATATAATGGGACAAAAGTTATCTTGTAGGGAAGCAAGAACAAGAAAATCAGTAGGATATTTAACTTTCCCACACAAGACTTAAACATCTCTAACAATCCCAACTGGTGAAATAGTATCTCTATTGGCAAGCTTAATTGTAACATCAATACCTTCTAACTCAGCAGGTGCAATATCATGCATAATTTCTTCATATAAAGAATGAGGTATTGCACTCGCACTAGCACCCATATCACATAATACATATAGCAATGATGTCCTATTTTAACAAAAATAACAGGCATGCCTACAACAGATCTATGTTTATTTTTAGTATCGGGTCTAGCAATTCTTACAGCTTCATCACAAAAGTAAATAACATGCCCATCAATATTATCAACCAAGAGATCTTTAACCATAGCAATACTAGGTTCAACTTTAATTTGCTCAAAGGGTGTAGGTGTTCTAGTATTACTCTTATGAACCACAGTTGAAGCTTTAGCATGATCCTTTATTCTAGCAGGGAAAGGTGGTTTCTCAATATAAGCAGTAGGAACAATAGGATCAACATTATAAGTGATAGTATTTTCTTCAACTTTAATAGGTTCAACTACTTTTACTTCAACGGGAGGATGATATTTAAGCCACTTCTCCTTAGGGAGATCAACATGAGTAGAAAATGATTCACAGAAAGAAGCTACTATCTCAGAGTCAAGTCCATATTTAGTGCTAAATTCACGAAAAGCATCGGTATCCATAAAAGATTTACCACAATCAAACTTAGGTGTTATACCTGACTCCTTACCTTCATCGAGTTCCCAATCTTCAGAGTTGCATTTAATTCTTTCCAATAAATCCCATCCGATTTCAATAGTCTTCATCATAAAAGATCCAGTACAAGAAGTATCGAGCATGGAGCGATTATTGAGAGAAAGCCGAGGATAAATTTTTTGAATTATAATTTCTCTTTAGAGCTCATGATTGGGGCATGAATATAACATTGATTTAAGCCTACCCCAAGCTTGAGCGATGCTTTCTCTTTCACGAGGCCAAAAATTATATATATAATTACGATCACGATGAACCAGATGCATAGGATAAAACTTCTGATGAAATTCCAATTTCAATCAGTTGTAGTTCCATGATCCAATATCATCACATAGCCTAAACCATGTCAATGCCTTTCCCTTCAAAGATAAAGGGAAGACCTTCTTCTTGATAACATCCTCGGGCATACCTGCAAGCTTAAATAATCCACAAACTTCATCCACATAGATTTGGTGTAAATCAGGATGCAATGTTCCATCTCCTGTAAAAGGATTAGCTAGAAGTTTCTCTATCATACCCGAAGGAATTTCAAAATAAACATTTTCAGTAGGTTCAGTGGGTTGAGGAGAAACTCTTTGTTCTACTGGTTGGGGTGAAGATACCCCGAACAAGCCCCTCAAAGGATTACTTTCCATAGTAACAAGTGACAGTAAATTTCAGCACACTATATAAATTTTTCCTTACCAAATTCCACCTACCAAAGGCGCTTCACACCCCGGCAACGGCACCAGAAAAGAGTCTTGATGGCCCACAAGTATAGGGGATCTATCGTAGTCCTTTCAATAAGTAAGAGTGTCAAACCCAACAAGGAGTAGAAGGAAATGACAAGCAATTTTCAGTAAGGTATTCTCTGCAAGCACTGAAATTATCGGTAGCAGATAGTTTGTGATAATGTAATTTGTAATGGGTAACAAGTAATATAAGTAAATAAGGTGCAGCAAGATGTCCCAATCCATTTTGTAGCAAAGGAAAAGCCTGGACAAACTCTTATATAAAGGAAAGCGCTCCCGAGGACACATGGGAATTATCGTCAAGCTAGTTTTCATCACGCTCATATGATTCGCGTTCGGTACTTTGATAATTTGATATGTGGGTGGACTGGTGCTTGGGTACTGCCCTTACTTGGACAATCATCCCACTCATGATTAACCTCACTTGCAAGAATCCGCAACTACAAAAGAAGTATTAAGGTAAACCTAACCATAGCATGAAACATATGGATCCAAATCAGCCCCTTACGAAGCAATGCATAAACTAGGGTTTAAGCTTATGTCACTCTAGCAACCCATCATCTACTTATTACTTCCCAATGCCTTCCCCTTGGCCCAAACAATGGTGAAGTGTCATGTAGTCAATGTTCACATGACACCACTAGAGGAAAGACAACATGCATCTTATCAAAATATCGAACAAATACCAAATTCACAAGAGTACTTATAGCAAGACTTCTCCCATGTCCTCAGGAACAAACATAACTACTCACAAATCATATCCATGTTCATAATCAGAGGGGTATTAATATGCATAAAGGATCTGAACATATGATCTTCCATCAAGTAAACTAACTAGCATCAACTACAAGGAGTAAGAAACACTACTAGCAACCCACGGGTACCAATCTTAGGTTTTGAGACAAAGATTGGATACAAGAGATGAACTAGGGTTTGAGATGAGATGGTGTTGGTGAAGATGTTGGTGGAGATTGACCCCCTCCCAATGATAGGATCGATGGTGATGATGATGGTGATGATTTCCCCCTCCCGGAGAGATGTTTCCCGGCAGAACAGCTCCGCCGGAGCCCTAGATTGGTTCCACCAAGGTTCCGCCTCGTGGCGGTGGTATTTCATCCTGCAAGCTTTCTTATGATTTTTTCCAGGGCAAAAGACTTCATATAGCCAAAGATGGGCACCGGAGGCCTGCCAGGGGGCCCACGAGACAGGGGGCGCGCCCCCCACCCTCATGGATGGTGGGTGGCCCCCTCTGGTGCTTCCTTTGCCCAATATTTTTTATATATTCTAAAAGTGACTCCCGTGGAGTTTCAGGAATTTTGGAGTTGTGTAGAATAGGTCTCTAATATTTGCTCCTTTTCTGGCCCAGAATTCCAGCTGCCGGCATTCTCCCTCTTTGTGTAAACCTTGTAAAATAAGAGAGAATAGGCATAAGTATTGTGACATAATGTGTAATAACAGCCCATGATGCAATAAATATCGATATAAAAGCATGATGCAAAATGGACGTATCAGCCAACATGCTGAACTGATCCACGTACTAAGCCACTGTACGATTTCCCTGGTGTAAGGTGCTAAACTCACGCTTCTGCAGACTCATGCCTCTAGCTGAGACATGTGCGGTGTGGAAAGCCTGCTGGAATTGATCCCATGTCACATTGGCCACGGGGAAGGTGGTGGTGTAGTTCTCCCACTACGAAGCTGCTGGTCCATCCAGTTGATGTGCGGCAAAGCGCACCTTCTCAGCATCAGTGCAACCTACAGTGATCAGCTGCCTTCCGATCTTGCGGAGCCAGTCATCTGCTACAATCGGCTCGGTGCTGCTAGAGAATACCGGTGGGCTCAACCTTAGAAAAAGGAGAAGGTTGTGAACTGGGGGTGGTGGTGGGTTGTTGTAGTTCTGGTTTTGGATAAGCATCTGCATCAAGGCATTCTATTGTTCGACCTACTGGGTGAGTTCTGGCAGAAAATTGGATCCGGGGTCAAGTCTCGGAGGCATCTGATGGGTTTGGAGTGGATGAGAAATTAGAATAGAATAAGGGCCTAATGGGAAATTACACTACCCATATGCATGTGAAGCAAACAAATTCCAACTCACACCATTCACACAAGGCACACCATACAAGAAAAACCTACAGGTAAGGTCATATCCACAAGAGATATGATCTCATCATACTACCGCAAAATCGTTTATCAGTATCACTTTACTTGGTGTTCAAACTAGTTCTCCACAAAACAATGTCAGCTCCAGCTTCATCTTTGTCAGGGTTGTCTTCAAAGGGCATGATCTAGCTTGTTGAAATAGAGAAGAGGTAGAAATGAATATAGAAGAGTATAGACCAACATATATATAAGGAAGCTGTAAATATAGTTTTCATCCTATGGCTTTCCTTTTCGTAGTGGTCGCATCCTACAGTCAGCGTGTGCTCTGATACCATCTTGTAGCGACCGATCCCAATGGATCGAAGTCCCTGTGCTTAAGTGTCATCCCTGGATCGGTATGCTGACACACACACTACTCAAGGAATTATAACAGAGTTCAATCACACACTTTATTACATCGAGGTCCTCAAAAGAGTATTTACTACAATAATATGGTTGAAGGCCATATAAATAAAATAACTGTGGAAGCTTCGAAGGTAAATGAGTCCATCCAACTCCACGGCAAAATTGAGTGCAGAACAATGACCTATCGCACCTTACTCCGCGTCTGAAAAATCTGCAACATGAAACATTGCAGCCACAAAGGGTCAATACATTGAATGTATTGACAAGTCACACCCAAAATAAGAAAACAGACCTATCATATACATGCAAGGATATAACAAGTGGATAGCTCTAAGGGTTATTTTTGCATAAAGCCAATTTTTCCCTACTTCTACTCACTAGCCAAATTTTATTCCTTTACATTTTTATTATCCTATTGTTAAATTGGATGGCCTCCAACTTAACCCACCTATGAGAGCCTCCGAGGATCATAGGTTGCCAAATTGTTATTTCCATGAGAGCCCCAGGGATCATGGTTTAATTAAACCCACATCATAATGATTATTTGAGATGAGAAAATCTTCGAGAGGTTTCAAGTCCAGTTGCTCAAAGTTGTCCATAACCGCGGACACGGCTAATCATGATTAGTTTGTACACTCTGCAAAGGTTTGCTCACTTTTCCCCACAAGACTCGATCTCCTTTGTTGAATTCCTCGCACTGCCTGATGTTTGAGAACCGGATGATCGATACATAGTCTTTCCGAAGAGGTCCCCTTAACCGATAGATAGGCCGGTGCACCTACAATTTCCCGACATCTGCTAGCCTATCATGGAAAGGTTTCCCACAACTTACTCAACTATGCCAGAGCCCATAATGGCATGTGGCTGCACACGGAAGCTACTTGATATGAAACATGTCCAACCTTTTTGAACCTGGGCGGCATTTCCCACCTTTTCCTAAGTAATGCAGAGCCTCCCAGAGATTACAGACTTGCCGACTGGTCCCAACAAACCTTTCCACCCAGATGATTGATTAATTGGTATTACAGAGCCTCCGAGGAAATACTATACATATAAGTTGTTAATGTAGTCATTGTTTAAGTTCTCTCGCAACTTTCATGAATCACACGATGCCCAATCCACATCTACCATAGCATGGCTAAGCAATAACTACACTATAACGATTCCCAAAGTGGCGACAAAGATTATCAGGATCAGGCTAAACATATGGCTAACCTAATTTTGTTGCTAAGAATGGATCCTTTCTAGAGAAGGAGTTTCTCTCGAAAGAAGTGAGTGGGAGGAAAATAGAACTTCATGAGGTAATTGTACCTTCTCTCTAATTGGAAAGTAGCTCATCACATAAAACCGTTCCAGTGATTCCTACACCAACTAGAGAGGAAGCTAATGATACTGATCATGAAACTTCAGATCAAGTTGCTACTGAACCTCGTAGGTCAACCAGAGCATGTTCCACACCAGAGTGGCACGGTAATCCTGCTCTGGAAGTCATGTTACTAGACCATGACGAACCTACGAACTATGAGGAAGCAATGATGAGCCCAAATTCCGATAAATGTCTAGAGGCCATGAAATCTGAGATAGGAAACATGTATGAAAACAAAAGTGTGGACTTTGGTTGACTTGCCTGATGATTGGCAAGCAACTGAGAAAAAATGGATCTTCAAGAGGAAGGCGGACACTGATTGTAGTGTTACTATCTACAAAGATCGACTTGTCGCAAAAAGGTTTTCGACAAGTTCTAGGTGTTGACTACGATGAGACTTTCTCACTCGTAGCGGTGCTTAAGTCTGTCCGAATCATGTTAGCAATTGCCACATTTTATGAAATCTGGCAAATGGATGTCAAAAAATTCATTCCTTAATGGATATTAAAGAAGAGTTGTATATGATACAACCAGAAGGTTTTGTCAATACTAAAGGTGCTAACACAGTGTGCAAGCTCCAGCGATCCATCTATGGACTGGTGCATGCATCTCAGAGTTGGAATATACGCTTTGATAAGGTGATCAAAGCATATGGTTTTATACAGACTTTTGGAGAATCCTGTATTTACAAGAAAGTGAGTGGTAGCCCTGTAGCATTTCTGATATTATATGTGGATGACATATTTTTGATCGAGAATGATATAGAATTTCTAGATAGCATAAAAAGGATACTTGAATAAGAATTTTTTCAACGAAAGACTTCGGTGAAGCTGCTTATATATTGGGCATCAAGATCTATAGAGATAGATCAAGACGCTTGATAGGACTTTCACAAAGCACATACCTTGATAAATTTTTGAAGCAGTTCAAAATGGATCAGTCAAAGAAAAGGGTTCTTGCCTGTGTTACAAGGTGTGAAGTTGAGTAAGACTCAAAACCCGACCACGGCAGGATATAGAGAGAGAATCAAAGTCATTCTCTATGCCTTAGTCATAGGTTCTATAAAGTATGCCATGTTGTGTACCAGACCAGTTGTGTGCCTTGAAATGAGTTTGGCAAGGGGGTACAATAGTGATCCAGGAGTAGATCACTAGACAGCGGTCAGAATTATCCTTAGGTACCTAAAGAGGACTAAGGAAATGTTTCTCGGTTATGGAGGTGATAAAGAGTTCAACGTAAAAAGTTACGTCGATGCAAGCTTTAACACCGATCTGGATGACTCTGAGTCTTGATCTGGATACATATTGAAAGTGGGGGAAATTAGCTAGAGTAGCTCCATGCAGAGCATTGTAGACATAAAAATTTGCAAAATATATACGATATGAATGTGACAGACCCGTTGACTAAACTTCTCTCACAAGAAAAACATGATCACTCCTTAGTGCTCTTTGGGTGTTAATCACATAGCGATGTGAACTAGATTTTTGACTCTAGTAAACCCTTTGGGTGTTGGTCACATGGCGATGTGAACATGGGTGTTAATCACATACAGATGTGAACTATTAGTGTTAAATCACATGGCGAGTGGACTAGATTATTGACTCCAGTGCAAGTGGGAGACTGAAGGAAATATGCCCGAGAGGCAATAATAAAGTTGTTATTTTATATTTCCTTATATCATGATAAATGTTTATTATTCATGCTCGAATTGTATTAACCGGATACTTGATACATGTGTGGATACATAAACAAAACATGGTGTCCCTAGTAAGCCTCTACTAGACTAGCTCGTTAATCAAAGATGGTTAAGTTTCCAAACCATAGACATATGTTGTCATTTGATAAACGGGATCACATCATTAGGAGAATGATGTGATGGACAAGACCCATCGGTTAGCTTAGCATTATGATCGTTCAGTGTTGTTGCTATTTCTTTCTTCATGACTTATACATATTCCTTTGACTATGAGATTATGCAACTCCCAGATACTGAAGGAATACCTTATGTGCTATGAAACGTCACAACATACACTGGTGCGCGTCGGTCCTAAACAAATGGTTTAAAACCCCTTTCCGCGACGGCATTTGGAACCATCGCCAAGTGAGTGTGTGCGATAAGGTGTCCTTCCCACACGACCTAGAAATCGTCGAGGATAGGCCCTCCTGGGACCCAGGCTGGGGTTGTGCGCGATCGGGCGAGGCATCGAAACCCATTCATTTCCGTAGGTATGTACATCCCACATAGTGAATCCCAGAAATCATTTCCGCAGGTATGTACATCCCACATGGTGAATCCCAGAAATCATCTCTGTAGGTATGTACATACCACACGGCGAATCCCAGAAAAACATTTCCGTTCATATATATATCACACACAGTCAATCCAAGGAATACGTTTCCGTTCTTATGTACATCCCACACAGTCAATCCAGGGAAAATGTTTCCGTTCAGATGTACATCCCACACGGTTTTATGTATACGCTCATGTGTGAAACATGTAACTATCACACACACTCTGCCTTTGTTAAATGTTTGCTTTCATTAACTACATCACACACGATTTGATGTAGAAAATTGTGTGGCATTGGGCTATCCATCGCAAGTGCTTTTACTGCGAGAACCGTTTGCAAATGTCCATGACCATCTGTTCTATTTTTATTACTGCCTGTAATTTATTATTCTAATTGGAAATTTTGGAATATGAAACGTGCAGCTCAAATTCTCAGCACAATGGTTCAACAAAGAATCCATAAATAAAATTGCCAGTACAATATGTTCAGTAATTACAGGATTAGGCAACAATTAACTATGATGAACCATAGTATTTAAAGGCGATAAAGGTTAAGAGACAAGTGTAAATCATTTTGACCGCCGACGGTGTTGAAGAAGCGGAATGCCCATAATGTGCCTTCCTGCATGCCATAGGCACGAACCACTTTTGTCCAACCCCTTGTGACGATCGCCTACCCATCCTTCACCGCCTTCAGGAAGACTTCTAGAGCATTATCATGATAGCATGAATTATATACTTTAACCTTAGTTGCCTCCACTCCGGTCATGTAGTTTGCAAGGTAATCATCAGTAAATAGCTTTGGAAACCACTGAAAAGACAAAAATATCAGATACTGAGGTCTAATAGAGTAACTTGTTGTGGGCAGGGGGAAAAGGCAACATATTACTTACCATCCTAAAGTTCACTGTTGTCTTCGACAAAGTGTAAATAAAGATCTTAATTCCAATCACCCATTTCTTTCGCCTAACAATCTTTCTTAGTTTCCTCACTTGACGCTTGTTCATGAATATCTCATTGCCCCATACGCAAAAGGGATCGAAGCGTGGATCAGTACCCCTCATACTTATACCTACAAGCAACCAGTAAATGTTAGAAGCTAAACTGAGATTGCACAAATGATGTAAAATACAACTACCTATGTTCCTAAGTACAAGTGTTTTTTTTAGATTTCAATATGAACAACATACGGATGTATATAGAATTATAGATATAGTTTAGATTAGAATCTAGATTCACTCATTTTTCTCCTTATGCAGTCTATATTGGAATCTCTAAAAATACTTATATTTAGGAATAGATGGTGTATAAGACATGGGATGCTGCTAACCTCGATGGCAAACAACAGCATTGCCCATTGTAGCCCTGTGTAAGTACATGGAAAGCCAATGTTGACTACAACAGGGTTAACATCCACCAAAAATAGCAAATGGTAATAAAACGGCAACATCTGTAGTGATATCTTCATTTCGAAAGAGTAGCATGGTAGCAAAGGGACGGGTTAAAAAATGGATACAACTATTAATTGCAACAGGCTTAACAAGATCCTAATTCATGTTTTGTAAGTGTGTAGCCATTGAAATACAACTCTTTAAAAAAGGATACAACTGTTAATTGCAACAGGCTTAATGGCCATTGAAACCGGTACTGATAAAAATGCAATTGGCAGAGTTAAACATCACAGGGCAGGTGCTGCCAGAGCAGATAATGGCCCAGTTGTCTATTAAAAGGTAGGGAAAATAGCTCAAACGTGTTAGGCATGTTTACTACAACATGCTTAATACATCGACAGTACAAAACATAGCCATTAATTGCAACTGGTATTGGTAAGATTGAACTGGTGGGTACATACTTGGTAAGTACTGAGCGGTAGTTGCTGGGGCACTTCATCTTGGCCAGAGCCCGCCCAAAGTTAGCAGTGGCGGAGGCGAATTGTTCCTTTGGGTCGAAGCGTGGATCAGTGCCACTGACATGTGTACCTACAGGCAACCAGTAAATGGTAGAAGTTAAACTGCAATTGCACAAATGATGTGAAATACTATAAGACATGGGATGCAGCTAACCTTGACGGCAAACAACAGCATTGGCCGTTATGACCCTGCATAAGTACATGGACAAGCATGTGAAGTACAACAGGGTTAGCATCCACCAAAAATAGCAAATTGGGCAACATCTCTTGTATATCTTCATTGCGGAGAGTAGCATGGTAGCAAATGTACATATTAAAAAATGGTTACAACTGTTAATTGCAACAGGCTTAACAACATCCTAAGTCGTGTTTTGTAAGTTTGTAGCCATTGAAATGCAACTGTTAAAAAATGGATTCAACTGTTAATTGCAACAGGCTTAATAGACATCGAAACCGGTACTGATAAAAATGCAATTGGAATAGTTAAACATCACAAGGCAGGTGCTGCCAGAGCAGAGAATGGCCCGGATGTCTATAAAAGGGTAGGGATAGTAACAAAAACGTGTTAGTCATGTTTACTAGAACATGCTTAATACATCGACCGTACAGAACATAGCCATTAATTGCAACTGGTATTGGTAAGATTGAACTGGTGAGTACATACTTGGTAAGTCCTGAGAGGTAGTTGTTGGGGCACTTCATCTTGGCCAGAGCTCGCCCAAAGTCAACAACGACGGAGGCGAGCTGTTCCTCCGGGTCGAAGCGTGGATCACTGCCACTGACATGTGTACCTACAGGCAACCAGTAAATGGGTAGAAATTAAACTGCAATTGCACAAATTATGTCAAATACTGTAAGACATGGGATGCAGCTCACCTCGACGGCAAACAAAAGCATCGGCCGTTATGACCCTGTGTAAGTACATGGGCAGGCATGTTAAGTGCAACAGGGTTAGCATCCACTAGAAATAGTAAATGGGCAACATCTCTAGTGATATCATGAGTCATGTATTGTAAGTTTTTTGCTAGTATTGGTGAAATTGAGCTGGACACGATTATATTTGAACATCACACAGTGTGTAGTACTGAAATAGACAAGGCACGAACATGCTTAATACATCAACCGTACAAATCATAGCCGTTGCAAGTGGTATTGGTAAGATTTTGCTGGTCAGATCTTACCAGTTAAGTCTTGGGAGGTAGTCGCTAGGGGACTTCATCTGGGCCAGAGCCTGCACCATGTCGGCGGCAGCGGCGGAGGCGAGGTGTTCCTCCAGGTCAACACGCACAGCGGCCATCGCGCCATGGACCGCCATCAGCTCCTGGCGGGGGAGGATTTGGAGGCATGAGGATGTTACGCAGGCGCCATTTAAGCAATCAGGCCGGCGATGTGATAGAGATCGGTGGGTTACCTGACTGGATCCTAGCAGAACGTAGATGTGGTTGAAGCTTTGGTTGCGGCGGCGGCGGTTTGAGATGCCAGTAGGGGGAGGCGCGAGGGAGGGGGGATACTGAGGGGAAGGGGATGTGGTTGGAGGAATAAATTCTGAAATCGCGCGCCTAATGAAAATTTCGGTGCGAAATTTGAAACTTGGGCGGGGGAAACACACAATGCAGACGAAGCGCGTAAAATACTCATGTGCGAGAAAAAAGAAAGTTGGCAGATCCCGTCTCCAAAAAATGTACACGTGTACTTGATTTTTTCGGTCAATGGTACGCCTGGTTTATTAGGAAATATCGCACAGATAACTGACTTATGGGTCATTAACACAAAAAACGCAGATGGGTACTGCATAGAAATCGTGTGTTTTGTGATCTTCTAATGATTAACGCAAAAAAAAACAAGGGAACACACGCTATTCTACGCTCAAAGCCCTCAAAGGATGCTCTTACCGGCATTGTACGTTAATACTACAAACTTAAAGTACTACTCGTAATTTGCTCTAATACTACAAACTTAAACTACTTCTCACATGCTGCCATCAGGGCATGCTGGCCCGACGCCGGCATTCTCCTTCCCGGCCTTGTAGGCGGTAGCGCACCATGCTTCGATCTCCGCCAAGCTCTCCTCACCACGGCATGCGGCCTCTTTTTTCTTGCGGCGGCGGGACTCTCTTTTCTTGACTGCTTTCTGCCTTTTCCGCTCCTTCTCTGCGGCTTTGGCCGCCTCTAGATCCACCACCCATTCGACAATGGTAGCCTCAAAGTCCGCCCATGTAACTGTCTGGCCGCCGGCGGCGATGAACTCGGCGCGGCGAGATGCCATCGCTTCCTTACCATGTGCGCGGTCGCAGGCGGCGACGAACGCGGGGCAGCGGGATGCCATCGCTTCCTTACCAGTTACTGTGTGCCGCGGTGCCATGGACGACGCCTGGAGAGAGCTCTGGGATGGAGGGGCCGGGCATCCGTACAGTGCGGTGGTATTCAAGAGCTCAACCACAAACGACAATAGAAATTTGGCTTCCCTTACAATTTTGCTCGTTCATTATCGCACACGATTCATCTCCGCCGCTTCCAGAAACAGTGTGCGCTGAGCCTATTTTTGTGTTGCGTTATGATTGGCCGGAACCCCAGCCACGCAGATCGCGCGTGTGCACCGTTGGATGCGCCGCGATCGAGCGACAATCCACGTCCCTCACATCACACCCGTGCATCTGTAGCCGGATTGGATTTATATGCGCTAAATGCCTAGAAAATGCACATAATCCCCTAAATATGGTAAATGAGCCCGGAAAATGGCAAATTTGAACATGGTCATTTGCAGGGTGTATGTTCGTCAAAGAAAAAACTCCAGGGCAAAGAACGAAGAAAATTTGGATTCCCTTCAATCTTGAGGATTTCCCTTTCGAAAGCACAGAACTTCCTCGGTGATGGTTCGATTTATGAAGGGCGTGCACGACAACATAAGCCAAACCTTCTCAAATTTTTACAAAGGCATGGTGAGGTCGTACCATGGCACCATGCCAGGCGTCATGTTTTTTAAGCATTTATTTCATTTTTTTATAGTTGAAAACCCAACAAACAGACATTTGTGGTTGACTATTACCACACATTTCATCGAAATATCTGTCCATTCCTTGTAAAAGGCATGAGAATTTACTAAATGGCACGAGCATGGCTTTCTAGGCCGTTCTTGTGGACCCTTTCATGCATCGATTGTTTGAACTTGAATTGTGTGCATTAATGCCTAGGAAATGCACATAATCCCCTAAATATGGCAAATGAACCCGGAAAAAGCCTTGGTGATGGTTCGATTTATGAAAGGCGCGCATCACGATATAAGGAAAACATTCTCCAATTTTTACCAGGGCATGGTGAGGCCATACCATGGCACCAAGCCAGGCGTCATGTTTTCCAACCATATGTTTCATTTTTTTGTATAGTTGTGAACCGAGTAAACAACGCGTTTATGGTTGACTATTGCCACACATTTCCTTGAAATATCTGGCCATTCCTTGTAAAAGGCATGAGAATGTGCTGCATGGTTTTCCAGAGCGTTCTTGTGCACCTTTTCATGCATCGATTGTTTGAATTTGACTTATGTCCATTAATGCCTAGAAAATGCACATAATCCCCTAAATATTGTAAATGAGCCCGGGAAAATGTCAAATTTGAACACGTTGCATTTGATGCGGTATGTTGATCGTTGGAAAAAAACTGAATGACAAACTAGGACAGAAATTAGGATTCCCCTTCAATCTTGGTGATTTTCCCTCTCGATAGCATGGAACTTCCTCGGTGATGGTTTGATTTATGAAGGGCGTGCATGACAACATAAACCAAACCTTCTCAAATTTTTACCAAGGCATGGTGAGGTCATACCATGGCACCATGCCAGGAGTCATGTTTTTTAAGCATTTATTTCATTTTTTCTATAGTTGAAACCCTTAAAAAAAGACATTTGTGGTTAACTATTGCCACACATTTCATTGAAATATCTACCCATTCCTTGTAAAAGGCGTGAGAATTTACTAAATTGCACGAGCATGTTTTTCCAGGCCGTTCTTGTGGACCCTTTCATGCATCGATTGTTTGAACTTGAATTATGCGCATTAATGCCTAGGAAATGCACATAATTCCCTAAATATGGTAAATGAACCCGGAAAAGTGCCAAATTTGAAAACGGTGATTTGTAGGTTGTATGTTCATCATAGAAAAAACTCATGGAGACAGGAAATTTGGACCCCCCCCCTTCAATCTTGGTGATTTCCCCCTTGAAACCATGAAACTTCCTCAGTGATGGTTCGATTTATGAAAGGCGCGCATCACGACATAAGGAAAACATTCTCCAATTTTTACCAGGGCATGGTGAGGCCATACCATGGCACCAAGCCAGGCGTCATGTTCTCCAACCATGTGTTTCATTTTTTGTATAGTTGTTAACCGAGTAAACGACGCGTTTATGGTTGACTATTGCCACACATTTCATTGAAATATCTGCCCATTCCTTGTAAAAGGCATGAAAATGTGCTAAATAACACGAGCATAGTTTTCCAGACCGTTCTTGTGCACCTTTTCATGCACCGATTGTTCTAATTTGAATTATGTCCATTAATGCCTAGAAAATGCACACAATCCCCTAAATATTGTAAATGAGCCCGGGAAAATGTCAAATTTCAACACATTGCATTTGAGGTGGTATGTTGATCGTTGGAAAAAAACTGAATGACAAACTAGGACGGAAATTAGGATTCCCCTTCAATCTTGGTGATTTTCCCTCTCGATAGCATGGAACTTCCTCGGTGATGGTTTGATTTATGAAGGGCGTGCATGACGACATAAACCAAACCTTCTCAAATTTTTACCAAGGCATGGTGAGGTCATACCATGGCACCATGCCAGGAGTCATGTTTTTAAGCATTTATTTCATTTTTTCTATAGTTGAAACCCTTAAAAAAAGACATTTGTGGTTAACTATTGCCACACATTTCATTGAAATATCTACCCATTCCTTGTAAAAGGCGTGAGAATTTACTAAATTGCACGAGCATGTTTTTCCAGGCCGTTCTTGTGGACCCTTTCATGCATCGATTGTTTGCACTTGAATTATGCGCATTAATGCCTGGGAAATGCACATAATCCCCTAAATATGGCAAATGAACCCGGAAAAGTGCCAAATTTGAACACGGTGATTTGCAGGTTGTATGCTCATCATAGAAAAAAACTCGTGGACAAAGGATAAAGGAAATTTGGATCCCCTTCAATCTTGGTGATTTCCCCCTCGAAACCATGAAACTTCCTCGGATGATGGTTCATTTTATGAAAGTCTCGCATCACGACATAAGGAAAACATTCTCCAATTTTTACCAGGGGCATGGTGAGGCCATACCATGGCATCACACCAGGCGTCATGTTTTCCAACCATGTGTTTCATTTTTTGTATAGCACGAGCATGGTTTTCCAGACTGTTCTGGTGCACCTTTTCATGCACCGATTGGTCGAATTTGAATTATGTGTATAATTAATTCCTAGAAAATGCACACAATCCCCTAAATATGGTAAATGAGTTCGGAAAAATGTCAAATTTGAACATGTTTCATTTGAGGTGGTATGTTGATCGTTGGAAAAAAATCTGAAAGACAAACTAGGACGAAAATTTGGATTCCCCTTCAATCTTGATGATTTCCCTCTCAAAAGCATTGAACTTCCTCGGTGATGGTTCGATTTATGAAGGGAGTGCATGACGACATAAATCAAACCTTCTCAGCTTTTAACCAGGGCACGGTGAGGCCATAACATGGCACCATGCCAGCCGTCATGTTTTTCAAGCACATATTTCATTGTTCTATAGTTGATTACCCAATAAATGACGTGTTTGTGGTTGACTCCATTGAAATCTCTGCCCATTCCTTGTAAAAGGCTTGAGAAATTACTAAATACCATGGGTATGGTTTTTCCAGACCGTTCTTGTGCACCCTTTCATGCACTAATTATTTGAATTTGAATTACGTGCATTAATGCCTACAAAATGCACATAATTCCCTAAATATTGTAAATGAACCCAAAAAAGTGTCAAATTTGAACACGGTGATTAGCAGGGTTTATTTTCATCATAGAAAAAAAATCATGGATGAAAGACAAAGGAAATTTGGATTCCCATTCAATCTTGGTGATTTACTATCGCACACGGTTCATCTCCGTCGCCTCTGCGAACTGTGTGTGTTCACTCACACATGCAAAAGGAAAACAAAACTGTCGCCCACTTTGTCCCCACTCACTCGCCGCGGACTCCTCCGCAACACTACACCCTAAGCTCGATGGCTGTTGGCGGCGGCCGTAGGTCGCGCTCCAAATGGCACCGGATTTCGCCTCCACCGCTTTCTGCCGCCTATCTGCACCCATATTCTAGACTCTGGTCGACTGGGGTTTTCTGCGAGATTGGGCCTGGGATTTTTCTTATGGAGAATGTAATTAACTTAATTAGCGAAATATTCACTCATCTCTTATCACAGTTTGCCGTCCTCTGATCGAGCCAGGAACCACCTGCAACTGCCATGACGCTTTTCTTTGAAAGGTTCTGGGATTAGGAAGGGTAGGGACACCAGGCGGCCTACAACATCATATCAAGTTGGAGTCAAATAAAAAAGGGCTCTTGGTTTAGTCAATCTTGAGAACAACATGTTATGAGCATGAATATTTTTCAGCAAATGTTGTCAGTAATATAAGCAAGCCATCATGATATCATAGGAAAGTAACATACTATTGTAACAGCCGTTTGTAGCGATGGCTGGAGTAGGCCAGCAATACGTCCAGCCATAGAAGGAGTCGACAGCGTAAATGAAGCCCTTGTGTTCAATGGCATCGGAGAACCATGGAGGATGTATGATCCTATGATGGACGTGCAAATTTATCCACTTACCGCAGTGACCTGTCAGATAGGCGAGACCGCGGTTGAAGAACGCAATTAGCCTGAAGTCTTTATAATTCGCAGATCTTGTGGGCACTTGGCAGATTACAACCTTGAGCAAATCAAACTTGGTATCATGTTGGCTACTGTAAGATTCCGAGTATTCTAGGCCGCAGTGCCAAAGCAGTGCAGTGTTAATCGAAGGAAGGGGGATCAATCGCCGTGTGTAGACCTCCATGAGCATCCAGCTGCCGCGACAGTCGACGAGCACCATCCAAGACGTGTTCATGTCGACCCAGTACATATCGTTAATGTAGTTGAGGCTGACAGGGATCGGATCACAGTCAAGGGGGTTGATGCTCGCCACCCTACGATCGTTATGCTACGTGACACGCCGTTTCTGAAGATCAGGCGGCATCAGCAAGCAAGGAGCTGGCTTAAAAATCTCTGGCCTAAGGGCTTTGAGTAAACGGTACAGCCCCGACGAGCACATGGCGAGCGGCATGATACTGAGATTGTCCACACGCGAAACAATGAGCTTGATTACTGATACGTCCATTTTGCATCATGCTTTTAGATCGATATTTATTGCATTATGGACTGTTATTTCACTTTATGTCACAATACTTATGGCTATTCTCTCTTATTTTACAAGGTTTACATAAAGAGGGAGAATGCCGGTAGCTGGAATTCTGGGCTGGAAAAGGAGCAAATATTAGAGACCTATTCTGCGCAACTCCAAAAGTCCTGAAACTCCACGGAACGTCTTAAAATAAATAAAGAAATATCCTCGCAACAGATGAAGGCCAGGGGGCCCACACCCTTCTCCCGAGGGTGGGGGCGCCCCCCTAGGGCACGCCCCCCTGCCTCGTGGGCGCGCTGGTGGCTCTCCGACGTCCATCTTCTCCTATATGAGGTCTTTCGATGAGAAAAAAATAAAAGGAACTTTTCGGGACAAGACTCCGCCGCCACGAGGCGAAACCTTGGCGGATCCAATCTAGAGCTCCGGCAGACCTGTTCTGCCGGGGAAACATCCCTCCCGGAGGGGGAAATCATCACCATCGTCATCACCAACGCTCCTCTCATCGGGAGAGGGTAATCTCCATCAACATCCTCACTAGCACCATCTCATCTCCAAACCCTAGTTCATCTCTTGTATCCAATTCTTGTCTCAAAGTCCGGGATTGGTGCTAGTAGGTTGCTAGTAGTGTTGATTACTCCTTGTAGTTGATGCTAGTTGGTTTAATTGGTGGAAGATCATATGTTCAGATCCTATATGCATATTATTACCCCTCTGATTATGAACATGAATATGCTTTGTGAGTAATTACGTTCGTTCCTGAGGACAAGGGAGAAGTCTTGCTATGAGTAGTCATGTGAATTTGGTATTCGTTTGATATTTTGATAAGATGTATGTTGTCTAGCCTCTAGTGGTGTTATGTGAACGTCGACTACATAACACTTCACCATTATTTGGGCCTAGAGGAAGGCATTGGGAAGTAATAAGTAGATGATGGGTTGCTAGAGTGACAGAAGCTTAAACCCTAGTTTATGCGTTGCTTCGTAAGGGGCTGATTTGGATCCACATGTTTCATGCTATGGTTAGGTTTACCTTAATACTTTTGTTGTAGTTGCGGATGCTTGCAATAGAGGTTAATCATAAGTGGGATGCTTGTTCAAGTAAGAACAGCACCCAAGCACCGGTCCACCCACATATCAAATTATCATAGTATCGAACGCGAATCATATGAACGTGATGAAAACTAGCTTGACGATATTCCCATGTGTCCTCGGGAGCGCTTTTCCTATTATAAGAGTTTGTTCCAGCTTGTCCTTTGCTACAAAAGGATTGGGCCACCTTGCTGCACTTTATTTACTTTTGTTACTTGTTGCTCGTTACAATTTATCCTATCACAAAACTATCTGTTACCACTTATTTCAGTACTTGCAGAGAATACCTTGCTGAAAACCGCTTATCATTTCCTTCTGCTCCTCGTTGGGTTCGACACTCTTACTTATCGAAAGGACTACGATAGATCCCCTATACTTGTGGGTCATCAAGACTCTTTTCTGGCGCCGTTGCCGGGGAGTGTAGCGCCTTTGGTAGGTGGAATTTGGTAAGGAAAAATTTATATAGTGTGCTGAAATTTACTGTCACTTGTTACTATGGAAAGTAATTCTCTGAGGGGCTTTTTCGGGGTATCTTCACCCCGTCCAGTAGAGCAAAGAGTTGCTCCTCAACCTACTGAACCTATTGAAAATGAAACTCCTTTTGAATTTCCTTCGGCTATGATGGAAAAACTGCTAGCTAACCCTTTTACAGGAGATGGAACAAAGCATCCTGATGAGCACTTAATATATGTGGATGAAGTTTGTGGATTATTTAAGCTTGCAGGTATACCCGATGATGTTGCTAAGAAGAAGGTCTTCCCTTTATCTTTGAAGGGAGACGCATTGGTATGGTATAGGCTATGTGATGATATGAGATCATGGGACTATAAAAGATTGAAGTTGGAATTTCATCAAAAGTATTACCCTATGCATCTTGTTCATCGTGATCGCAATTATATATATAATTTCTGGCCTCGCGAAGGAGAAAGCATCGCTCAAGCTTGGGGGAGGCTTAAATCAATGTTATATTCATGCCCCAATCATGAGCTCCAAGAGAAATAATTATGCAAAGTTTTTATGCTCGGCTTTCTGAAAACAATCGCACCATGCTCGATACTTCTTGTGCTGGCTCTTTTATGATGAAGACTATTGAATTCAGATGGAATTTATTGGATAGAATTAAACGCAACTCTGAAGATTGGGACCTCGACGAAGGTAAGGAGTCAGGTATGACACCTAAGTTTGATTGTGTTAAATCTTTTATGGATACCGATATTTTCCGTAAGTTTAGCACTAAATATGGACTTGACTCTGAGATAGTAGCTTCTTTCTGTGAATCTTTTGCTACTTATGTTGATCTCCCTAAGGAGAAGTGGTTTAAATATCATCCTCCCATAGAAGTAAAAGTAGCTGCACCTATTAAAGTTGAAGAAAAGACTGTCACTTATAATGATCCTATTGTTCCTACTTCTTATATTGAGAAACCACCTTTCCCTGTTAGAGTAAAGGATCATGCTAAAGCTTCAACTGTTGTTCGTAAAAGCAATATTAGAACTTATACACCTCCTGAGCAAGTTAAAGTAGAACCTAATATTGCTATTGTTAAAGATCTCTTGTCTGATAATATTGATGGGCATGTTATTCAGTTCGAAGGTGAAACTGCTAGAATTGCTAAACCTTGTGCTAAAGATAAACATAGACCTGTGGTAGGCGTGCCTGTTATTTCTGTTAAAATAGGAGATCATTGTTATCATGGCTTATGTGATATGGGTGCTAGTGCTAGTGTTATACCTCATGACTTATACAAAGAAATTATGCATGATATTGCACCTGTTGAGTTAGAAGATATTGATGTCACAATTAAACTTGCTAATAGAGATACTATTTCACCAATTGGAATTGTTAGAGATGTTGAAGTCTTGTGTGGGAAAACTAAATATCCTGCTGATTTTCTTGTTCTTACTTCTCCGCAAGATAGCTTTTGTCCCATTATATTTGGTAGACCCTTCTTGAACACTGTTAATGCTAAGATAGACTGCGAAAAGAATGTTGTTACTATTGGCTTGGATGATATGGTTCATGAGTTTAATTTCTCTAAATTTAGTAAACAACATCGTGAGGAAGAATTACCTAGTAAGGATGAAATTATTGGTCTTGCTTCTATTGCCGTACCTCCTAGTGATCCTTTAGAACACTATTTGCTAGACCATGAAAATGATATGTTCATGAATGAAAGAAGGGAAATAGATGAAGTATTCTTTAAACAGGAACCTATTCTGCAACACAATTTGCCTGTTGAAATTTTAGGGGATCCTCCTCCACCCAAGGGTGATCCCGTGTTTGAACTTAAACCTCTGCCTGATAATCTTAAATATGCTTATCTTGATGAAAAGAAGATATATCCTGTTATTATTAGTGCTAACCTTTCAGAGCATGAATAAGAAAGATTATTGAGAACTCTGAAGAAGCATCGTGCTGCTATTGGATATACTCTTGATGATCTTAAGGGCATTAGTCCCACTCTATGTCAACATAAAATAAATTTGGAAGCAAATGCCAAACCAGTTCATGATCCTCAACGACGTCTGAATCCTAAAATGAAAGAAGTGGTAAGAAAAGAAATACTAAAGCTTCTGGAGGCAGGCATAATCTATCCCGTTGCTGATAGTGAGTGGGTAAGTCCTGTCCATTGTGTCCCTAAGAAGGGAGGTATTACTATTGTTCCTAATGATAAAGATGAATTGATTCCACAAAGAATTATCACAGGTTATAGGATGGTAATTGATTTCCGCAAATTAAATAAAGCTACTAAGAAAGATCATTACCCCTTACCTTTTATTGATCAAATGCTAGAAAGATTATGCAAACACACACACTATTGCTTTCTAGATGGTTATTCTGGTTTCTCTCAAATACCTGTGTCGGCTAGAGATCAATCAAAGACTACTTTTACATGCCCTTTTGGTACTTTTGCTTATAGAAGTATGCCTTTTGGTTTATGTAATGCACCTTCTACCTTTCAAAGATGCATGATGGCTATATTCTCTGACTTTTGTGAAAAGATTTGTGAGGTTTTCATGGACGACTTTTCCGTCTATGGTTCCTCTTTTGATGATTTCTTGAGCAATCTTGTTCGAGTTTTGTAGAGATGTGAAGAAACTAATCTTGTCTTGAATTGGGAAAATGCCACTTTATGGTTAATGAAGGTATTGTCTTGGGGCACAAAGTCTCTGAAAGAGGTATTGAAGTTGATAAAGCCAAGGTTGATGCTATTGAAAAGATGCCATGTCCCAAGGACATCAAAGGTATAAGAAGTTTCCTTAGTCCCGCCGGATTTTACAGGAGGTTCATTAAGGACTTCTCAAAAATTTATCGGCCTCTGGCTAATTTATTGCAAAAAGATATACCATTTGTCTTTGATGATGATTGTGTAGAAGCATTTGAAATACTTAAGAAAACATTAGTCTCTGGACCAATTGTTCAGCCACCTGATTGGAATTTACCCTTTGAAATTATGTGTGATGCTAGTGATTATGCTGTAGGTGCTGTTCTAGGGCAAAGAGTTGATAAGAAATTAAATGTTATTCATTATGCTAGTAAGACTCTAGACAATGCTCAAAGAAATTATGCTACTACTGAAAAAGAGCTTTTAGCAGTTGTATTTGCTTGTGATAAGTTCAGACCTTATATTGTTGATTCTAAAGTAACTATTCACACTGATCATGCTGCTATTAAATACCTTATGGAAAAGAAAGATGCTAAACCTAGACCTATTAGATGGGTTCTCTTGCTACAAGAATTTGATTTGCATATTGTTGATAGAAAGGGAGCTGAGAACTCCATTGTAGACAACTTGTCTAGGTTAGAAAATATTCTTGATGACCCGCTACCTATTAATGATGACTTTCCTGATGAATAATTAAATGTTATAAGTACTTCTCGTAGTACTCCATGGTATGCTGATTATGCTAATTATATTGTTGCTAAGTTTATACCACCTAGCTTCACATACTAGCAAAAGAAAAAATTCTTCTATGACTTGAGACATTACTTTTGGGATGACCCACATCTTTATAAAGAAGGAGTAGATGGTGTTATTAGACGTTGTGTGCCTGGGCATGAATAGGAACAGATCCTACGCAAGTGCCATTCCAAATCTTATGGAGGACACCACGCTGGAGATAGAACTGCACATAAGGTATTGCAATCTGGTTTTTATTGGCCTACTCTCTTCAAGGATGCCCGTAAGTTTGTCTTGTCTTGTGATGAATGTCAAAAAATTGGTAATATTAGTAGACGTCATGAAATGCCTATGAATTATTCACTTGTTATTGAACCGTTTGATGTTTGGGGCTTTGATTATATGGGACATTTTCCTGCCTCTAATGGATACACACATATTTTAGTTGTTGTTGATTACGTTACTAAGTGGGTAGAAGCTATTCCAACTAGTAGTGCTGATCATAACACTTCTATTAAAATGCTTAAGGAAGTTATTTTTCCGAGGTTTGGAGTCCCTAGATATTTAATGACTGATGGTGGTTCACATTTTATTCATGGTGCCTTCCGTAAAATGCTTCCTAAATATGATGTTAATCATAGAATTGCATCTCCTTATCACCCACAGTCTAGTGGTCAAGTAGAGTTGAGCAATAGAGAGCTCAAATTAATTTTGCTAAAGACTGTTAATAGGTCTAGAAAGAATTGGTCTAAGAAACTTGATGATGCATTATGGGCATATAGAACTCCATATGAAAATCCTATAGGAATATCTCCGTATAAAATGGTTTATGGAAAAGCATGTCACTTACCTCTTGAACTAGAACAAAAGGCATATTGGGCTATTAAAGAGCTCAACTATGATTTTAAACTTGCTAGTGAGAAGAGGTTATTTGATATTAGCTCACTTGATGAATGGAGAACCCAAGCTTATGAAAATACCAAGTTGTTTAAAGAAAAAGTTAAAAGATGGCATGACAAAAGGATACAAAAGCGTGAGTTTAATGTAGGTGATTATGTATTGCTATACAACTCTCGTTTAAGATTTTTTGCAGGAAAACTTCTCTCTAAATGGGAAGGCCCCTACGTTATCGAGGAGGTCTATCGTTCCGGTGCCATAAAAATCAACAACTTCGAAGGCACAAATACGAAGGTGGTAAACGGTCAAAGAATTAAACATTATATCTCAGGTAATCCCATAAATGTTGAAACCAATATTATTGAAACCATAACCCCGGAGGAATACATAAGGGACACTTTACGGAACGTTTCAGACTCCGAAAAGGAATAGGTATGTGGTACGGTAAGTAAACCGACTCCAAAACAGTTTTTAAGGCAATATTTCTCCGTTTTGAAATATTTAGAAAAATAGAAAAATAAGTAGCAGTCCGGGAAGGACACGAGGGCCCCACGAGGGTGGTGGGCGCGCCCTACCCCCCTCGGCGCGCCCCCCTACCTCGTGAGCACCTCGTGTGCCTTCCGGACTCCGTTTTCTTGCACGTTACGTATTTTGGTCGGTAAAAATTCATTATATAATCTCCCGAAGGTTTTGACTCCCGTATCACGCAAAATTCCTCTATTTTTGTTTTCGAGTTGTTGCTGCTGCAGATTAGGGCAAGATGTCTTCTCAAGAGTCAATCGGGGAGAGCCGGGTATCTAATCCGGCACCGGAACCAAGGGAAAACAGCGGCGCTGACCACTTTGGGCCAGTAATGGAGGAAGAGATGGAGTCTGACTTGATGAGAGTAGATGCCATGGAGGATCAAGAAGTCACCTCTCGCCTCCGAGCTGGGTTCACGATGGGGAACTACAGAGCTCACCTATTCCAAACTCGGTTATCCCTTCTAATGTTAGATTTCTTTCTTGTGAAAATATGAAGAGGAGTGTCACTTGTTCTCCCGCAGCTATGCAACACCCTTGGGTGCAAGGAGCTTTAGTTGTCACAGGAAAGCTTCGTAAGGAAATAATGGACCTCAAACAACAAGTCAATAAGCTCGAGGAGGAGAACCGCATCCTGAGGGGAATCATCGCCAAGAGTATTACACTGACAACAAAGAAGGAGACATAATCGCATGGGTATGGGCACTCCCCTTGGCAACTGCCAAGCATGGGGGAGGTGCCCCGGTATCGTATCACAATCACAACTCCTATCTTTACCGTTTTTCTTAGTTCGATCTTATTAGTAGTATCTTGATCTAGTAGAATAAAGTTTATCGCATGATCTAGTTTTGAGTTTTGCTTTATGATCTCTCTATGTAATCGAGTCCGTGAGCTATATATAATAAAAATTAGTGTTGAGTCAAGGGCTTGATTATTTTGCCATGATCTTGGGTGAATAAAAGAAAAGAAGAAACGAAGAAAAAGAAACAAAAAGTTCATATTGATCTTATTGAGAGTAATGACTTCACATAGAAAGAGTATGATGATTAAAAGTTGTTGGGAGTTGGCAGACATAGGTTTGGTCATTGTTGCAATTAATAGGAAGTAATAAGTAAAGAGAGGTTTCACATATAGATATATTATCATTGACATCTTTTATGATTGGGAGCACTCATTAAAATATGACATGCTAAAGAGTTGATGTTGGACAAGGAAGACAACGTAATGAGTTATGTCTTTCTTATATTTGAGATAAAGTATGTTGTCATGGTTCCTCTAACTTTTTGAGCTTGCCTTTCCCCCTCATGCTAGCCAAATTCTCAGCACCAAGTAGAAATACTACTTGTGCTTCCAAAATCCCTAAACCAGTCTTGCCATGAGAGTCCACCATATCTACCTATGGATTGAGTAAGATCCTTCAAGTAAGTTGTCATCGGTGAAAAGCAATAAAAATTGCTCTAAATATGTATGATTGATTGGTGTGGGAGAAATAAGCTTTATACGATCTTGTGATGTGGAAGTAATAAAAGCGACGGACTGCATAATAAAGGTTCATATCACAAGGGGCAATATAAAGTGACGTTCTTTCGCATTGAGATTTTATGCATCCAACCATAAAAGCGCATGGCAACCTCTGCTTCCCTCTGCGAAGGGCCTATCTTTTATTATTATC